>NW_005355292.1:1219222-1219612 GCF_000412655.1 Myotis brandtii | reverse complement strand
GCAGTCTCCCCGGATCCCCCCGCCGCTCTTGCCGCCACCACCCCCGCCTCACTCCAATAGGGTTTTTTATTATTATTCGGGCGGGAAGCGAAAGGGTTTAAAAAAAAACCAACCAACAAAATGGCGACGGACCGACCCGGTCGCTATAGCAACTGTCAATCAAAACGCAAAACCCCGGCTGACGTGCTGACGTCCTCCTCCCGCCCCCCGGCCCAAGCCGGAGGGCGGGGCCTGTTGCTCGGGCAACGGCAGATTCTGTTCCCTCCTTTCCCTCTCCTCCGCCGTCCCCGACCAACCACCCAACCCCCTCAGGTCACGTGAAGGATAAATTCGGAGCTCGGGCCCGCTACGAGTGTCAGAGGAGGGCGCGTGATTCGCTCGGGGGAGGGG
>NW_005355292.1:1215116-1218525 GCF_000412655.1 Myotis brandtii | reverse complement strand
CTGCCCCGGAGCCGTTCGCGCACCTGTGTCGCCCGGCGCCCCGTCTTTCCTGTTCATGCACCGTCTGCTCCCAGATCCTGAGATCAACCACCATGCTTTCGTTTACTTGTGTGATGTCGGCCCGTCTTCCTACATGAACGTGGCCAGGTGTGCTGCCCAGGTAGCGAGACCTGGCTGAGCCAGGAGCCATGCTGCGCTGGCTACTTTGTAATCCGCGGACAGCCGCCGGCTAAAAACTGTATTTTGTACCAAACCTAATAAAATGGCAGTTAAATGTTACGCTTAAAAGGATAACACGGATATGATGTTACAGCAAGTCACTAATTTATTGATTTCTAAGTTTGATTTTTTTCCATCCTGTAATAGTGCTGATACCAATTTTTAAGCCAAGCCTGTTCACAAATACAGTAGCAAACAGATACAATTTTAGAGCCATAAAGAAAACCCTGCAGTAAATACTGGTCTCCGTCCTATGTGACTCCAGGAAAGATAATTGCTCTACACGGTTTCCAACAAATGTTTACCTCCTTCAGCAATTAAAACATTGATACACTGACTAAGGTCACCATTCGAATTAACAGGCCCTGAAAGAAATCAGACTACACCTAAAATAAATTACGCAAAAGTAGTCAAGCACATAGCTTACTCTAAAGACCGATTCTTTGTGGTATCCAAAGTTGCTGCAACTGTCAAAAGTTCTTCTGGAGCCCAGCTGGCGGGGCTCGGTGGTTGAGGGTGGACCTAAGAACCAGGAGCTCATGGTTTGATTCCCAGTCAGGGCACATGCCCTGGTTACATGCACCAGCGTGGGGCGTGCAGGAGGCAGCCGATCAGTGATTCTCTCTCATCACTCATGTTCCTCTCTCTCTGTCCCTCTCCCTTCCTCTCTGAAATCAATCAAAATATCTTTTTAAAAAAAACGTTCTTTCGGATTGCCCTACTAATGTGATTAAAGTCCACATTCAACTAGATTGTTTGGAAGGGAGTGGTCAAGAGTGTCCTATTGCGGTGAGAGATCCATACCTTAATTCCTCCCAAACTCACACTTCCACCTATAGAGCCCCTTCCTCCTGCTTCTCCTCGCTCTGCTCCCCACCCGCACCCCATTCACCAATTTTACTTCGATGGGAACACTTGAGCATTGGCAGCCTTTAACACTAAGTTAAATTTGACTCAAATTTTTATTGCTGATAGTGAAGGAAACCTGCATAATTAATCTCCTAGGTAACCTGGAACGGATATAACAGTGTCTCAAGAAATGTGCCCTTGCCCTGGCAAGTGTTGCTCAGTGGTTAGGGTGTTGGCCTGCACACTGAAGGGTCTCCCATTTGATGTCAGGGCGTGTGTGGGAGGCAACCAATGGATGTGTCTCTCTCACATCCATGTCTCTCTCCCTTCCACTCTCTAAAAAAAAAACAAATCAATGGAAAAAATATTGTCATTAACAACAAATATTCCCTTGTCTTCAATCAAATCAATCTAGAATATGATGAGGCAAAATCTTGAGCTTATAATCATGCAGTATAAGAAGACACTGCTGGTCTCCATATCTAGAAGGTTGCACCCATCCCTCTTGGCCACACTCCACCAATCCCCCCATCCCCTCTTCCCCGGTGTGACAGCCTTACAACCTGTCATCCAGGTTGGGGAATGCTGTAAGGGAGTTTTATATAGGCTTTACCTAAAAAATAACTATGCCGGCTCCAAACAAGTGAGCACATGTAAGCAGGAAGGACTCTGGTATACAGAGGCCACTTCAGTCTTCACCAGGTTCAGCGGTTCAGTTCTTGCTTTCATTTAAGATTCTCCTCACACAGGCATGGACCCCCAACTCACCCATAAGAACAGCCTCCACTTGTCCAGTACATTCTAGCATATCTCTAATCCTCACAGCAACATTATATCCCCATGATACACACGAGAAAACAAGTCCTGAGTAAGTAAACTTTCCCTAGATCACACCACCAGTAAGTGGTAAAGCTGAGATTCAAACACAGGCATAATTGCAAAGCCTATTTCCAACCCCCCAAAACGACTCAAGATTAGGAGATCAGGTCATGACAGAGGTCATTAAAGATGTCCTTAGAGTGAGCCCTAATCTAATATGACTGGTGTCCTTATAACAAGGGGAAATTTAGACCGAGACAGACACACACACAGAGAAGACGAAGTGAAGACAGGGAGAATGCCACCTATAAGCCGAGGAACGCCTGAGGCTGGCAGAAGCTGAGAGAGAAGACGGAACACATTCACCCTCACAGTCATCAGAGGGAACCAACATCCCCAACCCCTGGATCTTTGACCGCTAGACTCCAGAGCCGGGAGACAATACATTTCTGTGGTTGAAGCCACCTGCTGTGTGGTACTTGGTTATGGCAGCCCTAGCAAAGTGACACCCAGATCTAAGCCAAGATTGGGGGTGTCGGGGGAGTCTTGCTTGGCTCCACATGTTGAAGACAGTCTTGGTGGGGTACTGTACTACCCAACAGCTCAGGAGTTGAACCCCCCTGGGAGGTATAACCCAAACATTCCAAGGACAGACTAACCAGTATTCCGATGACTGCCCCTCACACCAGGTGACAAGGTGGACAATTTACAAGTCACCCCTGGACAGAAGCGTGGCCAGGACACCCCTGCTCTCCTTGCAGACTCTGAGTGAAGATCTTTATTGCCCCCCCGTACAAGCTTTATTTTTGGTTCTGATTTTAAAAGGAATTCGTGTATATCAAGCAGATTAACAGAAATAAAATAAATTAAAATGAGAGAGGGGCCTTATTTACACCGACAGTGATAGCATGCTATGAATCAAGAAGTTAATACTCAATTCTCTACATCTGAGGTCCAAAAACCACCACAAAAAAGAAAGTAATTTATGGTCATTAGAAACAGGTTTATAATGTGGAAAAACGAAGAGGTGAAGGTTATTCAGAGATACCCCCCAGAGATAAACCTTAATAATATCTTTATATTGGCATATATCTTCCCAGACTTTCTTAGGGAGACATAAACCCACACAGACACATCAGCACATGTTTTATGCCTTCTTTTTTTTTTTTTTTACTTACAATTATGTTATGAACATGGTTTTGTGTTAATCAACTGAAATTTAGATAATTATTTTAACAGCCATCAGTGGAATGGGCCACAATTCATTTAACTGCTCCTCTATTTTTAAAGGAAGTTTTCCTCTTTTGTTACTATAAATAAAGCTGCATAAACACTGCATATGTACTTTTACACACCTGTCCAGTTATTTCCTTAGGATAAGAGCATAAATCCCTACAGAGCTTTGATTCACATTGCCAAAATATCCCTCAGAGATGATTCCACCAATTTGCACTCCTAAAAGTAGTATGTGAGAATGACTTTTTTCCACACTCTTGTTTTAGTTTGCATTTCTTCTCCCTCT
>NW_005355292.1:1205018-1207673 GCF_000412655.1 Myotis brandtii | reverse complement strand
GACCTAAGAACCAGGAGCTCATGGTTTGATTCCCAGTCAGGGCACATGCCCAGGTTACATGCACCAGCGTGGGGCGTGCAGGAGGCAGCCGATCAGTGATTCTCTCTCATCACTCATGTTCCTCTCTCTCTGTCCCTCTCCCTTCCTCTCTAAAATCAATCAAAATATCTTTTTAAAAAAAACGTTCTTTCGGATTGCCCTACTGATGTGATTAAAGTCCACATTCAACTAGATTGTTTGGAAGGGAGTGGTCAAGAGTGTCCTATTGCGGTGAGAGATCCATACCTTAATTCCTCCCAAACTCACACTTCCACCTATAGAGCCCCTTCCTCCTGCTTCTCCTCGCTCTGCTCCCCACCCGCACCCCATTCACCAATTTTACTTCGATGGGAACACTTGAGCATTGGCAGCCTTTAACACTAAGTTAAATTTGACTCAAATTTTTATTGCTGATAGTGAAGGAAACCTGCATAATTAATCTCCTAGGTAACCTGGAACGGATATAACAGTGTCTCAAGAAATGTGCCCTTGCCCTGGCAAGTGTTGCTCAGTGGTTAGGGTGTTGGCCTGCACACTGAAGGGTCTCCCATTTGATGTCAGGGCGTGTGTGGGAGGCAACCAATGGATGTGTCTCTCTCACATCCATGTCTCTCTCCCTTCCACTCTCTAAAAAAAAAAAAAATCAATGGAAAAAATATTGTCATTAACAACAAATATTCCCTTGTCTTCAATCAAATCAATCTAGAATATGATGAGGCAAAATCTTGAGCTTATAATCATGCAGTATAAGACACTGCTGGTCTCCATATCTAGAAGGTTGCACCCGTCCCTCTTGGCCACACTCCACCAATCCCCCCATCCTCTCTTCCCCAGTGTGACAGCCTTACAACCTGTCGTGTCCAGGTTGGAATGCTGTAAGGGAGTTTTATATAGGCTTTACCTAAAAAATAACTATGCTGGCTCCAAACAAGTGAGCACATGTAAGCAGGAAGGACTCTGGTATACAGAGGCCACTTCAGTCTTCACCAGGTTCAGCGGTTCAGTTCTTGCTTTCATTTAAGATTCTCCTCACACAGGCATGGACCCCCAACTCACCCATAAGAACAGCCTCCACTTGTCCAGTACATTCTAGCATATCTCTAATCCTCACAGCAACATTATATCCCCATGATACACACGAGAAAACAAGTCCTGAGTAAGTAAACTTTCCCTAGATCACACCACCAGTAAGTGGTAAAGCTGAGATTCAAACACAGGCATAATTGCAAAGCCTATTTCCAACCCCCCAAAACGACTCAAGATTAGGAGATCAGGTCATGACAGAGGTCATTAAAGATGTCCTTAGAGTGAGCCCTAATCTAATATGACTGGTGTCCTTATAACAAGGGGAAATTTAGACCGAGACAGACACACACACAGAGAAGACGAAGTGAAGACAGGGAGAATGCCACCTATAAGCCGAGGAACGCCTGAGGCTGGCAGAAGCTGAGAGAGAAGACGGAACACATTCACCCTCACAGTCATCAGAGGGAACCAACATCCCCAACCCCTGGATCTTTGACCGCTAGACTCCAGAGCCGGGAGACAATACATTTCTGTGGTTGAAGCCACCTGCTGTGTGGTACTTGGTTATGGCAGCCCTAGCAAAGTGACACCCAGATCTAAGCCAAGATTGGGGGTGTCGGGGGAGTCTTGCTTGGCTCCACATGTTGAAGACAGTCTTGGTGGGGTACTGTACTACCCAACAGCTCAGGAGTTGAACCCCCCTGGGAGGTATAACCCAAACATTCCAAGGACAGACTAACCAGTATTCCGATGACTGCCCCTCACACCAGGTGACAAGGTGGACAATTTACAAGTCACCCCTGGACAGAAGCGTGGCCAGGACACCCCTGCTCTCCTTGCAGACTCTGAGTGAAGATCTTTATTGCCCCCCCGTACAAGCTTTATTTTTGGTTCTGATTTTAAAAGGAATTCGTGTATATCAAGCAGATTAACAGAAATAAAATAAATTAAAATGAGAGAGGGGCCTTATTTACACCGACAGTGATAGCATGCTATGAATCAAGAAGTTAATACTCAATTCTCTACATCTGAGGTCCAAAAACCACCACAAAAAAGAAAGTAATTTATGGTCATTAGAAACAGGTTTATAATGTGGAAAAACGAAGAGGTGAAGGTTATTCAGAGATACCCCCCAGAGATAAACCTTAATAATATCTTTATATTGGCATATATCTTCCCAGACTTTCTTAGGGAGACATAAACCCACACAGACACATCAGCACATGTTTTATGCCTTCTTTTTTTTTTTTTTTACTTACAATTATGTTATGAACATGGTTTTGTGTTAATCAACTGAAATTTAGATAATTATTTTAACAGCCATCAGTGGAATGGGCCACAATTCATTTAACTGCTCCTCTATTTTTAAAGGAAGTTTTCCTCTTTTGTTACTATAAATAAAGCTGCATAAACACTGCATATGTACTTTTACACACCTGTCCAGTTATTTCCTTAGGATAAGAGCATAAATCCCTACAGAGCTTTGATTCACATTGCCAAAATATCCCTCAGAGATGATTCCACCAATTTGCACTCCTAAAAGTAGTATGTGAGAATGACTTTTTTCCACACTCTTGTTTTAGTTTGCAT
>NW_005355292.1:1169081-1204958 GCF_000412655.1 Myotis brandtii | reverse complement strand
TATTTATTTATTTATTGGCTATTTGTACCCTACCTGCATGCTCCTTTGGGGCAGAGGGGAAGAACTGTCATCTCTTTATTGATTTCTTTTTTTAATTTAACTGTAAAAAAATAAAAGAAGAAGAAGGAGAAAAAAAGAAAAAGAAAGAAAGAAAGAAAGAAAGAAAAGAAGGAAAGAAGGAAGGAAGGAAGAAAGAAAGAAAGAAAGAAAGAAAGAAAGAAAGAAAGAAAGAAAGAAAGAAAGAAAGAAAGAAAGAAGGAAGGAAAGAAAAAGATAGAAAAACTGGAAAGCCATTGTTGTTAGGCTAGTGTATGATCTCAACACCAGACATCCATCACTTCAGTTTATCCCTGGCCATCTCCCAAGTGGACCTAGCCCAGACTTCTTCCCTGCTCAGCCTCACTGCCTCCCCTCCCCAACCCCTCTTACCTAGACCAGGTGCTCTGCTGCCATGTGTGAATGTGTCACCTTTTGTTTATTCTTAACCTGTTGTTCTGTTCTGTGCAGCCTGCTCCTGCAATCGTCCGCTCTGCTTGGCTCAGGTGGTACATCTTCAGCGCTCAGCTCAGCCAGGAAGCACAGCCTTCAGTCTTCAGTGCAGAGGGAAAGTGCATTCTCAGAGCCAGAGGGGAGCTGGCTTATATCAACAGAAGACCCTGCTCTGGCCCATGACTGTTCTGTCCTCATGCAAATGAGGACTTCAAATCCTCACAGTTTGATTGGTCCAAAAAGCACTGTCCTGATTGGTCAGAAATGAGCAACTCTGATTGGTCTGTTGATGGCGATCTAGCTGCACAGTTGGGATGGTTGGGGAAAACCTTACTCCTGTTGGTTGAAACAGAATTCCATCATAGCTGGAACTCCTCAGTAAGGACTGGCTGGGGTGGCAGGAGCACAGGGCAGGCAGGCAGTTCAGTGCAGGCTTCTCCTGCAAGTGCAGTTTGCATGAGAGGCCCCTGAGCAGAATTGGCTGCTAGGTTCAGTGTTTTTTTGTTTGTTTGTTTGTTTTATTTTGTTTTCAGGTTGAGCTCAGTTAGCCACAGCTCTTCTTACTCGGTATCTTCTTTCTAAGGGTTCACAGGCCCAAATGCAAAAACCATAGCCATCTACCTGGATGTGCTGTTAAATCCAGGGCCAGGTCAAAGAGCCAAAGTATATATATATTTTTTTTAAATATATTTTATTGATTTTTTACAGAGAAGAAGAGAGAGAGATAGAGAGTTAGAAACATCGATGAGAGAGAAACATCGATCAGCTGCCTCCTGCACATCTCCTACTGGGGATGTGCCCACAACCCAGGTACATGCCCCTGACCGGAATCGAACCCGGGACCCTTCAGTCCGCAGGCCGACGCTCTATCCACTGAGCCAAACCGGTTTTGGCGAGCCAAAGTATATTATGAAGGACAGCAAGCATGTCTGTTCATTCCCGTGTCCACATTTACCTGCAGACTTTTAAAAGCAAAAATTGGCCGGGGGCGGGGGGAATTGAATGAAGGTGGTCAAAAGGTACAGACTTCCATTTATCAAATAAAGACATATTAGGGATGTACCGTACAACATGATGACTATAGTAGACACTGCTGTATGGTGTATACCTGGTGGGGCAAGCGTAGGTTTACAGTTGTGAGTATGGAAAATAATATAATTAATAAATAATAATACAAGAATAAACTCTTTCACATACTCGCAACTGTAAAGCTATGTTTGCCCCACCCTGTCTGAAAGCTGTTAAGAAAATAAATCAACATTTTTTTGTATCTTTATGAGGTAATGGATATTGACTAAACTTATTGTGGTAATCATTTCACAATATATATAAATCAAATCATTATGCTGTGCACTTTAAAGTTATACAGTGCTGTATGTCAACTATATCTCAATAGAACTGGAAAAATATACATAAAAGCAAAAATTATTTATTATGTTACCTTTTGAGATCTGTAACACCAAGAGTATAAAGAATAAGACAAAAGGAGCCACTCCTCTCATTGCCCAGATAACCATTGTTATTTTTCAAATAAGAACCATTCAAGTCCATGGCTTGAAAAATCCAAACAGAACAGAAAGGAGTAATAGACTGAAAGCCACTGCCAGCCTCCCTGTCTCCTTTCCCCTTCACCCTCCTCAAGGTCAGGATCCCAGCACTGCCCGCTGACAACCGAGAGGACTCCTCATGGTTTGGGGATAACATTCCTACTTGGTAGTGTGTCCTGGGCCCTGCGTGACTGGACCCTCCCTCAGGCCTCTGCGCTGGGGCTTCCCAAGTGAGGTCCCCAGAACACAGGACTGGTTCCTTGCAGGCTGCTGTTCTCTCCGGCGCCAGTGAGGCCTCATTCCCTCCTCAGAGCATCCCCTGGCCGCACGTCCATTGCAGGTTCCCTCCTCCATCTGCCAGGAGAAGAGGAAGCTCTTCAAGGGCAGAGACTTCGCTCACTTGGCGCTTTTTTTTTTAACTCCTAGTGCTTGGCATATACTGGGTACCCAATAAATGTTTTTGTAAGAAAGGAACCACCAGTAGGCAAGTAACTAAAACCAGGAAATGGCTGAAAGCCAGAGGGCTGATGGGGATGGCCATCTGCTTCCGGCCTTCCTCTCCTCCCGCAGAGGAAGCAGGCTTCCTGAGGATTGGGAGGGGCCTGGTGGGCTGGTTGCAAACCCTGAGGAAGGGCCCCAGTGGCCTCAGTGGAGCATTGAATGTGGATGCCTTTCAGCGGGGACATCATCTCAGGACCCTCGGACTTGCTCTGGCGAGAACCGCCTGGTGGAAAGGGTCCCCAGGCAGCTGGTCACTTGAAGATGGTGCTAGGCCCCTCCTGTAGCCAAAAAGAGACCTTGACATTTCCTTCTAGACGGGATGCTGGTAACAGGGATAAATTCCTAAGCGATGTGCTTTGCAGCTGGACAGCTAGAGTGGAGGGTCAAAGTTCCGCGTTGACAGAGTACATAGGAGACAGTGAGCCAGAGTTTGAAGTGTATTATTTAACCATAAAGCAGGGGGCCTGTCCTGAGCAGAAGGCCCCTGAGACATCAGAGACTCATAGGATGTCAGCGTGGAGCCCCACCCTTCCCTGTCAAAATCATGCAGTCGCTGCTGTGGGGGAGGTGACACACAGGAGACCTTACCTGTTAGCTGTACAGTGACGCTGTGTTCCTATTCGTCATCGGGACATTTTCATTTCCCTGCAGTGAAGGAAGGCATAGGCGACGTCCTGTGAGTCTGGACTTAATAGAAGGGGCTGGTGACCTGAGGAGTCATAATAGCAACTGGAACAAAGCAGTTCTGAGGACCAAGAGCATGGACATCTAGTCTAATCTCAACTACCTCCTAGTGTAGGAACCTGGTTTCCTTAACCTCTCTGAATGTTTCCTCATTTTAAAAGGGGATTCACTATGATCTTTATGAACTGTAGATCACTGTATAAATATCAGACCCTGAGAGAAATAACAAGAGGACTGAATTCAAATGTTCACTTTTGGAGCCTTTCCCAAGAACCCTTCCCCTTCCAAGAAAACAAATAAATTAGTGACTTCTTCCGCGTTCTCAAACGCATCCGAGCTGCTAAGCCTGTGTGTAAGCATTTCACCCGCTGGACACTCACTACCTCCTGAAACTGCCGGGACTGACTTTGGCTGCCCTTAACTGTAGGAAATCATCTCTACTCACCACCTATTGGTCTCCCCAGAGTTTCCATCCACTCTTTTAAGTCTTCCCTTTTGGGACCACACAGACCAAGTCTTACTCCTCTTCCAAATGCTCACCTTTAAATATTGGAAGGAAGCTGGGATTTTCCCACCTGAGACCAGACTTTCACAGGCTAAAGCCTTGAGTGCACCCAATGTTTCCCCCAGGGCAAGCCCCATGTATATATTTCACAGCATGAGAAAAACGATCACAGCCTGTTTGATGATAAAGGAAGTTTTAAAGTAGTAGATTTTGTATAACTTCAATTTTGTAAATAAACAGTATAGGTATTAAATTGCATAAGGTTTAGTCCTGGGAGGTAATAGAGGTGATATTTACCTTCTTTGTACCTTCGCTCAAATTTTCTACAATCAAGCCCTGACACGGTAGTCCAGTTGGTTAGAGTATTAAGTAGGTCTCCAGCCAGACAGTCAATATGACCACAGTACAAACACAAGTTGAGACTTCTGATCTTTTTGTTCCATTTACTTATGTTTGGCAACTCACTGTCCAGATTTTTTTCTTGAAAAAAAGCTTTTTTTTAAAAATATATATTTTATTGATTTTTTACAGAGAGGACGGGGGAGAGATAGAGAGTTAGAAACATCGATGAGAGAGAAACATCCATCAGCGGCCTCCTGCACACCCCCTACTGGGGATGTGCCTGCAACCAAGGTACATGCCCTTGACCGGAATCGAACCTGGGACCCTTCAGTTCCCAGGCTGACGCTCTATCCACCAAGCCAAACCAACTAGGGCAACTTTTTTTTTTTCTAATCCTCACCCGACGATATTTTCCCATTGATTTTTAGAGAGAAGGAAAGACAGAAATATCGATGTGAGAGAAACACATCAATTGGTTGCCTCCAGCACGTGCCCTGACCAAGGCCCAGGCCAGGGAGGACCCTGCAACTGAGGTACGTGCCCTGGACTGGAATCGAGCCCAGAACCCTTCAGTCTACAGGCCAATGCTCTAGACACTGAGCCGAACCGGCTAGGGCAGATAAAAACCTTTTTCATATACAAAATTGAGCCCAGCTGTTGTGGCTCAGTGGTTGAGCATAGACCTATGAACCAGGAGGTCGCAGGCTCGATTCCCAGTCAGGGCACATGCCTGGGTTGGAAGCTCAATGGTGTGTGATTCTCTCTCATCTATATTTCTCTCTCTCTCTCCCCCTCTCCTTTCCTCTCTGAAATATGTACTTGCCTTTTTCTCTCTAGAGCAAATGATTCCAGTCCCGTTGGAGAACCAGTGATCAGAAACCCTGCTGCACTTGACACGGTGCACGGGTATGATGAAAAGATGAACTCCTGGCTCTTCTGCTTCAAAAGATCCTGGGATTTTCCTGGTTTAGGAATGCTGCAGAATGGTGGAGCTGGCGTGCCTTTTTCACTTCTTTTCCTTTCGCAGAGAGGCGCCTGCTTCCTCTTGTTGGTGGCTACCAGGGACTTCTCAGAACCCTGGACTGAGCTGGAGTTACTCAAAGTCCTTTGAACTACGGGATGGAGATCAAGTCGTAGGAATCAGACGGGAGAAAGGTGAGTGAGAAGGGATGCTACCAGAGTGGTTCTCAGTGTCAGGGAAGTAGAGAAGGAAACAAATTCTCGTTGGGTGCCCGCCAAGACCCCGGTCCTCTAGGTTCACCTCTGCACGTGTATTTGTGAGCTGAGAAGGGGGAGGAAGCTAGTTTTGTTATATTTCAAAGATTTAGGACCTGGGCCATTAGGAAAAAACTATAGGGACTTACGGCCAATGAGCAGCCCTCATTACCCATAAGTGGTTGTCAGGACATCAGATAGAAGAAAATATCCCAAGAATTTTTAGAGAGGAAAAGGTCTCAGACGAAGAGTCAGGAATTTGAATGGAATTCAACTTCTCAACAAAACACAGATAGCTAGCTATGAGGATAAGGAAGCAAAGGAAAAACTGGGATCCAGGAATCTGGGGCCCACACAGGAGAGACGCAATGGGCATTCCAGGGCGGCGGTAGAGGAAGCCCCAGGTAACGTGGTTCTTGCGCAGAAACCTGGGGAGCACGCAGTCAGACCCAAAGCTTCACGCCAGGCGTCCTGGGAGTGAACATGGGACTGCTGGAAATGAGTTACCGGGACATGACATTGGGTGGGGTTTTATAGAGCTGGTATTTATATTTTTTGTTAATCCTCACCAGAGGATATTTTTTCCATTAATTTTTTTAGGGGGGGTGCAGGGAGAGACAGAGAGAGAGAAACATCAATGTGAGAGAAACAATCCAATTGGTTGCCTCCCACACACACCCCGACCGGCCGGGGACTGAGCCTGCAACCGAGATATGTGCCCTTGACTGGAATTGAACCCAACAACCTTCAGTCCACGGGCCGACTCTCTAACCACTAAGCAAACCGGCTAGGGCTAGAGTCGTTATTTTTAGGTGAGAAAACATTTAACAGTAGCTCATAAAAACCAAAACAACTGAAGAAGTAAAGCAATTAAATCCAGTAAAAAAGGTAGTTTTACAATTCAGGAATTGTAATCACTGTATACTCTTTTGTTATCATTACATAGTCCTATGTTTCATCATAACTGTGAAAAGGCTGAATATGGGTTTCCATACAAAAGAGCTAAAACTGTCACCCACTCTACTAGAAAGTTATGAGTTAGATCTCAAACTGTAGAGTCAACAAATAGCAGTATCTGCCTTTACTTTTACACTTGGAGGTAAATACCAGAACAAGCGGCTCAATGCACTGAAAGCAGATACCCTGGGAAACAGGAAGTGGGGGAACAGGAGACCACATGTTTTGGTAATGAGATGAGATTTTTCCCACCAGACTTTCCCCCCTGGCTTATATTTTGAAAAAATTTAAATCTATATAAAAGTTAAAGAACAGTACAATGACTATCCATATACTGGATATTAACCTGGATTCCACATTACCATTATTTCTCCCTCATTTTTTTGTGAACCGCTTAAAGTGAGTTCAAACATCACAAGGCTTCGTTCATAAATACTCCCGCTGGTGGCTCTTGAGAGCAAGGGCATTCTCCTCCATGCTCTGAGTGTCAACATCACATGGAGGAAATTAACAATAATCCCCATGACCCCCTATGTGGGCTGATATATAAGCCACAGTCAGATTTTCTCATCATTCCCCCAAACATTGTATGTATGTATATATATGTGTGTGTGTGTGTATATATATATATATATATATATTTTCTCATCATTCCCCCAAACATTGTATGTATGTATATATATGTGTGTGTATATATATATATTCATATATATATATATTTCATCCAGTATTTAATCATATTTCAGTTTGAACTTTTATTTATTTTTTACTTTTTCTTTTTTGTTAAACCTCACCCAAGGATATTTTTCCATTGATTTTTTTTTTTATTGACTTCAGAGAAGAAGGGAGAGGGAGAGAGAGATAGAAACATCAATGATGAGAGAGAATCATTGATCGGCTGCCTCCTGCACATCCCCTACTGGGGATCGAGCCTGCAACCCAGGCATGTGCCCTTGACCAGAATCAAACCTGGGATCCTTCAGTCCGCAGGCCGACGCTCTATCCACTGAGCCAAACCAGCTAGGACTCCTAGGACTCCATTGATCTTTTAGAGAGAGTGGAAGAGAGAGGGAAAGACAGAGAGAAACATCGATGTGAGAGAAACACATCGATTGGTTGCCTCCTGCACACCAAGGTACGTGCCCTTGGCAGGAATCGAACCCGGGACCGTTTGTTCTGCAAGCCAACACTCTGTCCACTGAGCCAAACCGGCTAGGGCTCAGTTTGAGCTGGTAAATTACAGAGGAGTCCCTGCCCCACCAGGCCTTTTGACTTTTCACGACGCTGAGTCTTTTGAAGATGAGACTCTAGTTGGCTTGGAGAATGGCTCCTGTGCTAGATGTTACCTCGCGGTTACATTGAGGGTCCCATCAAAACGGTTCCTATGCACGTGATTACTTTATAAACAAACAAACAACCGGAGCTGGCACTTGTTTACGTTTTTAAAAAGAGGCCACTTTCTCTCTCAGGCGGCCTCGGGCGGAGTTTGATGCCTTCCCCATTAATGGGGTCAGCCATGTGCTTTCTAAGTGTCCCTGACACATGTCACTCCAGGAAGCGGGTTCGACACCTTTCCCGGGGAGGCAGACATCTTCACAGCTTTTCACTGCAATTCGCTCCCCATGGGAACTGGTTCCCTCATCTGCCGGAGAAGTTCTGTTAGTGAACATTCTGTGTCAGCGTCTGACCACAAACGGGAGTGGCTCCCGCGCAGACCCTGGGAAGCCGCACAGAACTGATGCTCCTGTGCGATGACGCGGAGACAGAGCGCTGGGGGTCGGGGCGCTGGCCCATCTGCCACGACCCCTTGTGACCCTGAGCAAGCCCTCGGCCCCTCGGCCTCTCGGGCTCCAGGGTTCTTATCTGTTAGAAGAGGGGGTAGAACAAGTTGACGATGAAAACCCTCTGAGACGCCAGTCTAATTGAAACGCAAAAGAAACCTGGAAGCATTCTCACGACATGGAGGCCTCCACAAATGTTTAACGAGAGTCATGGCGAAGGGCTCGGACATGCAGCCCTGGGGCAGTGAGTATTCTGAGCCGAAGGCACAAGAAAAACAGCAAATGCACGGGGAGGCTTACCCCACTCCCCTCATCTGCCTGAAGCCTGACCCTCCTAGAGGGACTTGTTATCACAACCCCCCCGCACCCCCACCCCAGGAATGCCATCCACCCGGGAAGGCTCTTATCACGGAGACTAGGAGTCAGCACCACCCCAGACAAACTGTCACAAACTGGGATCGCTCCCCGCTGGTCTTCTCAAGTCCCCTCCGTCTCCCCTACAATGTACCTCCCCTCCCCTTCCTGTTAGGGGGTATAGGAGCTCTTGAATCTCACCAATTTATGATTCACTGTTTTCTTGTGATGCTCCTCCGTACAAGTATTAGACATGAATACATTTGTCTACCGTCTCTGTTCCTCTGCCTGTTGTCAGTTTCTCCCACAGGCCCAGCTGCGAACCTACAGGGCGATATCCAGCTTCCACCTGTGGGTGGTACCGTTACCTTTCTTGCTGCTGTGATTTCCTTCCAATGGCCCAGAATGCTTTGTAAATTCTCCCTCACACCTGCTAGAAGGAGGGCAGGAGATGGCGAGCCAGGTGAGATGGCGCTCCGCAGATGAGTGATTCTTCAGCTCTGGGCCCAGCTCCAAGCCACAAGGCTGCCGTTTTCTCTTCTATGACACGAATGGGGGGGGGGGGGGGGGGAAGGTGGTAGATGCAGTCATCTCTCAAAAATCTCATTGAGCCAATTCCTGAAACTTTGAGGAACACGAGACATTTTTGTGTCTTTGGTACTGTTGTCATATTGAATAGCTGGCTGGATATCTACTTAATGGTGTTTCCCATCTTCCTGTACTTAAATGACCTATTCTCTTTTAAACGGGTAGTAAGGACACATCCGACTTTTTCTTTCTTTGCTTTGCAGCCATGGCTTCTGGTGCCAGAGCGTTCTGAGTCTGCGAATAATTATCTGGTTTAACTGATGGATACCCTGAAGGTAATCACATCAATTGCTCATGATTCGGTTTTGCTTGTACTTCCTGTATCAAAGTCTCCCCCTCCCCAAATCCTGGGATGATGACGTTACCAACAGCGCTCCTTTCAGATTACACGGAGTCTCTCACATTGCTCACACCCGTGACCAATGCAGGCTTCAGTGGAGAGCCAGGAAAGGTAACCGTCCTCAGCCGTGTTGGAGGGATCCTCAAAACAGTCTTCTCATTCACTCCTAGGCCCTGAAATCTCTAGTCCTCAGAGCCACGGGAGCCTGGAGAGAAGAGGAGAGGGTGAAATGAGGAGTCAACCAGTTCCTGGGTCAGACCTTGGGGTTGGGAGGAGGGGGTGGGGAGAGGGAGGGAGAGAGGGAGAGCCAGAGAGTGGCCCTCATGGCAATGCCCATGGATTTTGGGAGTCTTCAGAGACACATCAGTCAATCACAATGAATGGGGCCTTTTGGATCCTGTTTCTAACCTGTTTTAAAAAATTATAGAACAATCGAGGAAATGGAACATTGACTGGATTCTGGTGAAATTAATAGCATTCTCATGCTATTAAGGTTCATGTTCTTTGTGAAAAGTTTTTATCTTTTAGGAATTCTAACTGAAATGGTAATGATGTCTGGAATTTGCTTCAAACTAATATGAGTTGCTGGAGTGGGTGGGAGTATAGATGGCATAAGGCTGGCCTAAATTATCTCCACATGTGCAAATCCTACCTATTCCTTTTAAAATATATATATATTTTAAATTGATTTTATTATTGTTTAATATTTTTATTGATTTCAGAGAAGAAGGGAGAAGGAGAAAGAGATAGAAACATCAATGATGAGAGAATCATTGATCGGCTGCTTCCTGCACACCCCCTACTGGGGATGGAGCCCACAACCCAGGCATGTGCCCTTGACCAGAATCAAACCCGAGACCCTCTAGTCCGCAGGCCAATGCTCTATCCACTGAGCTACACCAATTTTGGGCTATGTATTTTTTAAAAAATAGTTTTATTGATTTCAGAGTGGAAGGGAGAAAGAGAGAGAGAGAGAGAGATAGAAACATCAATGATGAGAGAGAATCATTGATCGAACCCGGGCATGTGCCTTGACTGGGAATTGACCGTGACCTCCTGGTTCATAGGTTGATGCCCAACCACTGAGCCACGCCAGCTGGGCCGTAATATGTTTCTTTCTAACCTTCTATCCATTTGAAATTTTTCAAAACAATTTAAAAATGATAACCAAGAAAACAAATCTTTTCACAACTGACAGTAAGAGACGGAGAAGTCTAATTTTGTGTGTTCCATTTTATATTAGGCAGCCCTCAGGTTTATCGGATAGAAATAAAGTCTTGCATTTGAAGATAAATATAAAAATGGGAAACGGGAGAAGAGTCCTGATATTTTATTTTCCCAAGTAAGGCAATATCGCCACGCATTTGACTCATGTTTACAGTTTCAAAGTACTTTATATCTTGTTTGCTCTTGGGAAAGCCTGGTATGTATACTTGTCATATATGCCATCTGACAAAATGTGTTCATTACGTTGTTTTTGCTTTTTTTTTTTTTAACAATTTACTTTAAACCTCTGGAAATATTCTTATTGCTTTATTAGTCTCTTAGTTGTTTCTTATAGATTTATTTCCTGTTCTCACTTTGCAAGGAAAACTCAGCCTGAATGTCTATTCACAATATTAGAATTCTTAAATGTTCCCCTATCCTGATTTGAGCAGCTTTATTTTCCCTCTTAGCTTCTATTTGGGGGACTGCGCAGGAGAAAAAAAAGCCCTCTCTGATTTCCTCTGAGCCCACCCAGCTGTTTTATTTCGTGTTCGCTTATTTCCCAGGCTCCCGGTTGGAGTGAGGAGCCGTCAGAAGTGTTCTGTTCTCTTTAATACTTTATCAGCATTTCCTTTATTAGCCACATTATCCTTTATCTCTTTCCTGCGAAAGCTTTTAAAGGCAAAATTGATGAAGTCAACGTCATTTGTTATTTAAATATGATGCCATCAACGTTTACAAGTACATTATAAGAAGATTTAAAGGCCATATCCCATCCTAATGATCACCAACCCACACACGTTTGGTAATCTGACTCCCCCTCCCGCTTCTGTCAGGTTCCAGGATTCCAGCCTCTGAGCACAGAAAATGATCAGGGGCCCTGGTATGACCAACTCCGAACTGGTCACAGACCTTTCACAAGGTCAAGAGCAGTAAACGCCTGTCTTCATAGCGGCAACACATTCTTAAGTTAACCCCAAAGACCTAGATGTGTCCTGCCAGCATTGGTCTTTATGGAATCACTGGGCCGCCATTCCACGACCATCCTCTAAGAAAGGGTCTGTAAGCAGATATCCGGGAAAGAAGGGATGGCCCCCCGGGTGAAGGCGTCCCTGGACTCAGGACTCACTGTGTAACGCTGCAAATATTAAATATAGCTGCATGAATCACACCGCAAAATCCCAGTCCTGAAACCGGGTGTCAGGCATCACGCTTCTTCCTCTCTCCTTGCTCTCGAATAACAGAGAACCAATCCAGGGAATGTTGGTCTGTATAAAGAATCCTCTCCCGCTTCATTCCTGGCTCTGGAAGATCCATTCTGCCTTTGACATGACATATGTTTCTCAACTGTTATTTTGTGTTTATTAATCTTTGAACTAAGTTGTCAGTCCTTGCCACCGGGGAAGACATTTCCCCAGAACCCTCCTGACTCATGCTAAGGGTGCAGAACAGCTGACAAACTCCAGTGACCTCTGAGGAGACAGATGGGCTTTGTGGCTTTGAACAGCCACGTGGCTCTCTGGATTGTGGATGACAACATAACCCAGGTTAAAAAGGTTGGCAAACATGCTCGGGCCTTTTCCATATTTATCAAGTTGATCATAGGGTTATGTCACCTGTTCTGTGGTTGTGTAAAACCTCTTTATTATGACCATCCTTGCCACTATTCTTCTTCATTGCATATGTCTTTGTGTATATTTCTTTATACATGCAAAATAATCCTTGCTTATTACAACGGTAGCAAGAGCTAACATTTATTAATTGCTTATAAGGTGTCAGGCACTCTGCTTAAAAGCTTAAAACTCTTGCCTCATTTAACGTAAACAACTCTATGAGATGGCTATCATCTCCCTTTTGCAGATTAAAAAAAGGCATGGGAATAAAGGAATCAAATTTTTTAAAAAATATATTTTATTGATTTTAGAGAGGAAGGGAGAGGGAGAGATAGAAACATCAATGATGAGAGAGAATCATTGATTGGCTGCCTCCTGCACGCCCCCTACTGGGGATCGAGCCCGCAACCAAGGCATGTGCTCTTGGCCAGAATCGAACCTGGGACCCTTCAGTCCGCAGGCTGAGGCTTTATCCATTGAGCCAAATCAGCTAGGGCAAAGAATCAAATTTATCGCCTATTCATTCTTCTTGAAAAAATTTCAAATTATTTTCTGCAAAAGTGGCAGAAAAAAATAAACTAGTCAAATTTATATGTAAATGTCAAGGTTAAAACATTTGAGAAAGGATTTTGAAAAAATTAAAACAGAAAATTGTAAAAAATGAGGCAGGACAGTAAGAAACTGGGAATATTCCTTGACAAATGGAATGGGAAAACTGAGATAACTGAACAAACTGGCCGAGCAATTTACAGCCAGAAAATAAATCCCAAGATCTTATCTTACACATTCCAGACCACGCTAGGGCAGATCCACCTTGGTCCAGGTCCCTCTTAGGTGACATTCTTTGAAGGTGAAACTGACCAGGGAATGACCTATATGCTCATTTTGATTCAGCAGCATCCTAAAGGACACACATGGAAAGCTGATGAATATTCTATTGAGATCCTCCAGAGACCTCCCCTAAAACCTCAGCCTTTAGGAAACAGACAAAAACCCTTAAGACAAAGGACCCAGTTCGAGTGCTCTCTCTCTAGGGCACACCCACGCCTACTGTGCTTTCCTTCTCTTAGGGTCCCATGAGACGTGCAACCAGGGGAGCAGCAGGCAGTGGCCGCTCATCCCGGGCTAACCCCCTGAGCCTGTTTCCAATAGCCCTTCTTTTGTCTCTGTAACTTGTTTCCCGGGTCCACGCAGCCCAGCTGGCTCACTTCTCCTGCTTCTGACTTTCTTTCCTAAAGAGCAGCCCATTCAAATCTTCTCAAGTGTACGGTCACGTTGCATGCTAAATAAACTTCCTCCTGTGCTAGAGTTCTTGGCTCTGAATTCTTTCTTCATTAAACTCAAGAACTGAGAGTCAACAAAAAGAATTTTAATGATAAACTGGAACAAAATTTCAGATTATTGCTACAAAACTTGAGATGCTTAAGCCTGTATCTTCTTCCAGAGGAAAAAGTCATACTGATTTATTCTAAATGCTTGTAGAAAAGCAAGTTTAAAAGATTTAATTAAAATTAACAGCTATCTTTTCAAAAATGTCGAAGTTATCAAAGATAAGGAAAGACTAAGAAACTGTCACAGCCAAGAGAAGCCTAAGTGTAATGTGGTATCCTGGAACAGGTAAAGGACATTTGCCAAACTCTAAATATGAATAAAGTATGAACTTCAGTTTTAAAAAGGTATCAGTATTGGACCATTAATTTGGACAGATTACCATATTAATGGAAGATGTTAATAATAAGGGAAACTGGGTATGGAGTATACAGAAACTCTCGATGCTATGTTGCCATTTTTCTATACATCCGAAATTACTCTGAAATAAAATCTTATTTTTTTAAATAAATAAAACCAAAGTCATAGAGTTCTGGAGGTTGGTTGTACCACAATGTGAATGCATTTAACACAACTAAACTGTACACTTAAAAATGGTAAAGTCTATGTTATGTAAATTTTACCACAATTAAAAATTTTTTTAAAGAGAGAATTTTCAGTCTGTGCAGTGGAGGGTTGCAGGTTCAATTCCCAGTCAAGGACACATACCTGGGTTGCAGTTTTGAGCCCCGGGCCTGGTTGGGTGCATGCAGGGGCAATCAATGTGTCTCTGTCAAATCACGTTTCTCTCTCTCACCCACCCACTCTCTCCCTCCCTTCCACTCTCTCTAACACAACAACAAAAAAAAACCAACAACAATAACAACAACAAAAATATTCGGGTGAGGATTAACTAAACATTAAAAATACAAGTAATAATAATAATTGCAGTATTTCTTGAAAAAAATCCATATCAGTGGACCTGCACTGTTCAAACTCACGTTGTTCGAGAGTCAACTGTACATAGGTATGTGACTGGGCTGAATCTATTCTGATGTGGAATATAACTTCAGAGAAATTTTTGCAAACAAACCTTTTATAATGTTTATTGATTTCCTATTTGTTTCCCTTCTAAATGTAAAGTTTGTTGTTTTTAAAAGTTAATGATGCCCTGACTGGTTTGGCTCAGTGGATAGAGCGTCGGCCTGTGGACTGAAGGGTCCCAGGTTCGACTGATATAACACAAATAAAGAACACATTGGAAGGAATACACAGCAGATTTGAGGGTGTGCTGATCAATGTTTCTCTCTCATCGATGTTTCTAACTCTCTATCCCTCTCCCTTCCTCTGTAAAATATCAATAAAATATATTTTTTAAAAAAGTTAATGAAAACATTTCCCAGTAAAATCATGTATGATGTTTGCCACTACTAGCATTAGTTGAAATTCCTTTGAAAGTTCCAATCAAAGCAACAAGAAAAGCATATGAGGAGAAAAGAAATGTTTACTTGTGTGTGATAGTGTTGTCTATCCAGAAAATCAGAAAGAATAAATTAAAAATAAATTAAAATAAAATAGAATTTAGGTTGGATTGGGGACATAGTAATGAGAAGTCTGATCTAGGGTTTACTTATTAATTTCACTTCTTTTGTAAAAGAATATGGCACCATGGAAAAGTATATCAACTATAAATTGGTCCAATGACTCAACTCTATTTTTTGCTTTATTATTTTTGTGGTGTCAATATTTTATATCAAATTTTTCATACAAAAATTTTTAAAGGCTGTCCTTATAGTTCTAAACCTTTAATCTTACTCAACTCATGAACTCCTAGAGATGCAATGAAGGGGGTCATTGGGCCCTTGAGTGGAGAAATGGGCTTTGTTGGGTTTTTTTGTTCTCAATGTGTTTTGATGACAAATATTCTTGTAAAGAATTCCTGTTTCCATCGGTAGAGAGTGGGTCTTTAGTCCTTGGAAACAAAGGAGCCACCACTTGGACAGTAGGATGCACTGCTTTGAGTAGACATGTGTCCTAAGAGCAAAACACTACAGCAGAGGGACCAGTAGGGAGCAGAGTGTTGCAAAGTAGATAAAACCCTCAATCTGGGAGGTTGTGTGAATGGAAGGAAGGGGCCAGTGGGCCAATGGAGCAAAGGCACCAATGAATATAAATGGACATTCGCCCTAGTTGGTTTGGCTCAGTGGATAGAGCGTTGGCTGCGGACTGAAGGGTCCCGGGTTTGATTCCAGTCAAGGGCACATGCCCAGGTTGCAGGCTCAGTCCCGTGTATGGCATGAAGGAGGCAGCCAATCAATGATTTTCTCTCATCATTGATGTTTCTCTCCCTCTCCCTTCCTCTCTGAAATCAATAATATATATATATATATAAAAGAAATGGACGTCCAGACACTGAGAGGGCAGTCAGAGACTCCTGGTCTCAGAGGTAAGCCCCCAGATGTGTCCACAGTGTGAGAGTAACCATCAAATCAGGAGAGTGATGGTCACACCAGCAGCACATGGTCCCCTTGGGTCCTGCAGAGAACAGACTTCAGCCACCTGGAAATGGGTAGGCCCAGTGGTGAAACGGACAATTATAACTTAAAATGAAAACTTTTTTTTTTTAATATATTTTATTGATTTTTTACAGAGAGGAAGGGAGAGAGATAGAGAGTTAGAAACATTGATCAGCCGCCTCCTGCACATCTCCCACTGGGGATGTGCCCGCAACCCAGGTACATGCCCTTGGCCGGAATCAAACCCGGGACCTTTCAGTCCGCAGGCCGACGCTCTATCCACTGAGCCAAACCGGTTTCGGCCTAAAATGAAAACTTTTAATACTTCTCCCCGAATCCACACTTCCAGACGAGACCACCTTACCCACAATGAATATGTAAAGAGTGAAATCAGATGCTCCTGAATCCTCCACACGCATCCACCTCCTACTCACTCCTCTAAATAAGACGGTCTGCACAGACACGGAGCTTTTTAGAGCTGCTGGAGGGCTCCCAAGATGCTTCCTTTTCTGACACACACGCTTTCAACCTATTAGGAAACTGTTCTACTTTGAGGCAATGTTTCTCTCTCTTTTTTTTAATCCTCAAATGGGGATACACTTTTATTGATGAGAGAGAGAGAGAGGAAGGGAGGGAGGTAGCAAGGGAGAGACAGACAGACAGACATCGATGTGAAAGAGAAACATGGATTGGTTGCCTCCCTGGATCAAACCCACAACCTAGATATGTGCCCTGACTTGGTGTACAGGATGACACTCCAACCAACTGAGCCATCCGGCCAGGGCAAATGTTTCTTAGTCTTAACTCTACCAATTAATCTATATATAGAAAAGCCTAAGCCACCGAACAACCGATCAACCGGTCACTATGACACACACTGATCACCAGGGGCAGATGCTCAACACAAGAGCTGCCCCCTGGTGGTCAGTGTGCTCCCACAGTGGGAGTGCCACTCAGCTGACCAACAGGTGTCAGATGCAAGGCTCATGGCTGGCCACTGCAGCCAGAGACCACAGTGGAGCGGCAGTGAGCCAACCAAGCAGCGGTGGTGGCAGGTGCTGCGGGGCCGGGAAGAGCAGGAGAGGCAGGCAGGAGTGGCAGGTGGCGTTGGACTGCCAGTTTCCGGCCCGATCCCCGAAGGCTATACCAAGGGACCCCACCAGTGCACAAATCCATGCACCAGGCCTCTAGCCTACACTAATAAAAGAGAAACATGCAAATTGGTGTCACTCCGCTACACCCACTAGCCAATCAGATGAGTATTCAAATTAACCCAACAAAGATGGCGGTTAATTGCATACACAGGTGCAGAGCAAAGACTGAAGACAACATAGAAGGAAGCCAAGCACTGCAGAAAGAAGCAAAGCTGTGGAGAAGCAAGCGGGGTGGCGGAGGCGGGAGGAAAGCTCACTTCGGCGGGTTTCGCTACCTTCTCTGCTTCGCTCTGGCTGCAGGAAGCTCTATTCTTGCAGGAATCTTCCTGCACCAGGCCTCTAGTATGTAATAAAATAAAAACTACTAAGGACCTAGTTAAATGTTTTTGTGAGTTTTATAGATAGATAGATAGATAGATAGATAGATAGATTTTAGAGAGGAAGGAAGAAAGAGAGAGAGATGGACTATCAATGATGAGAGAGAATCATTGATTGGCTGCCTCCTGCACACCCTCCACTGGTGATGGAACCCACAACCAAGCATGTGCCCTTGGCTGGAATAGAGAGCCTTTAGTCTGATGCTCTATCCACTGAGCCAAACCAGCTAGGGCGTGAGTTTTTTTTTATTATTTATAAAAAGCTATAGATCTTAGAATATTTTACCTGGGATTGTGTCATCAGAGGTGAATTGAACAACCCCAAGCTGCTATTTTCATTCAGGGGAAGGGGAATACCTGGCATGTTCTTCTCCACACATTAGCCGCGGGCTGCACGAGACCCACTCCCATTAGGGACAGCTGCCTTTACAATCTCTCCTAAAAACCTTTTACATTTTGGTAGTTTCAGGTTATTTCGGAGGGTTTCCCCTGCAAAAATTCCCACCGGTATTTTTACAATTTCTTGTGATGGAAACTTTTATACAAATACCAAGTAGACAGTCCAGTACAATGAAACCCAGTCATCCAGGCTCACACTTATCAACTCACGGTCAACCTTGCTTCACCCCTGCCCTCACCCACTTCCTGCCCTCCAGTATTGTTGTTGTTGTTTTTTAATTTTAAATTTTTTTGTATTGATTTCAGAGAGTAAGGGAGAGGGAGAGAGGGAAACATTAATAATGACAAAGAATTGTTGATTGGCTGCCCCCTGCACACCCTGTATTGGGGATTGAGCTCACAACCCGGGCCTGTGCCCTGACCGGGAATTGAACCGTGACCTCCTGGTTCATAGGTCGATGTTCAATCACTGAGCCACCCCAGCCAGGCAACCTACAGTATTGTTTAGAAGCAAATCCTGACATCATATCATTTCACGTGTAAATATCTCAATATATAATTCTAAAACACAGGGCTCTTTTAAATATAACACATCCACAGTTCCACTTTTGCACCTAAAAACGAGTATTAATTTCATAATTTCTGATATAGTCACATATTATTTTATAGTAATTCAAACCAGATCAGGTTTTGAGGAAAGCTCGTTTCGCACCATAAGGAGGCAATGTGGCCGCTTCCTGTCTGCAGAAGGAAGGGATGGGATTAAAACAAGGACAGAGATGGGCAAAGGCGCTGACTGTGGGTCAGGGCTGGGCTAACCAGCCATCTAGGACCCTTTCCCGCCAGCACTAGAGTGTCCCATGGGACTGTCGCCCAGGAAGGCAGGGCCCCAGAGGGGACTGACCTGGGGAGGGAGCGCAGTCACCCCAGGGGCACCCTGCCCACCCTCTCCCGCCCTCCCCCCCCCAACTCTCCTCTCTCACCCAGGTTTCCAGGGTGCCCGGTCCTCATGAGTAGAGAAAAGCAATGCATTTTCTCTACTTCTCCGTATGAGAAACTAGCACCAGATGGAGCATCTTAGTTGTAATTGCCCGTTTGTAGACTGGGTAAAGCGTCCACTCTCGGGGCAATCAGTGACTGGGGGTGGGGGGTGTCCCACGTTACAGACACGGCTGCCAGTGGCTTGCCCATGGGGTGTGGTGAGTGGGCAGAACCTCCGGACAAAGCCAAGGGCGCTGCTCATGGGTGGGTTGCCGCCAAGGAAGATGGGAAGGAGAGCGTGTCTAAGGCAGGAGGACGGCTGAATTCCCACGCAGTGGAGCTGGGCTGTCAACTCCACCAGCTCTGCCTCCCGCCCCACCCCCTTCCCCACGCAGGGCTTAGAACTAACACTCCCCTGCAGGTTCCCAACCTGAGAAGCCACCTGCGTCCCGTGAGCAAAGGCCTCCTCTTCCTCCGGTTCAGTCCGGTCCCTCCCCTGTCCCCTAATGGGCTGATGGGCAGGGTGTGGGCGAAGAGGACCCTTGGAGAAACATCTGGGTCCCTCTACCACAGGTGGCCTCCTCTACATGAAAGCCAGGCCAAGAGACAGGTCAGGATAAAGGCCGATTGTGAGATGTGGATGAGACCAAGTTCAGAAGGAACCTAAACTGAATTCAGCTGAGATGCCTAAACAAGGCCTGCTGACTAGGTATCTTCCCGGGTGCTCCTTTTCCTTTCTCTCTCCCCCTCCCTCCCTCCCTTCCCTCCCTTATTTCTCTCTCTTTTTCTCAACAATTCCCCCCACCCCATTTCTTCTTTCCTCTTTATCTAGAGTTCCCTAAACCGAGTTTTGAGGACCGTTAGTGTAACAGTCACCTCAGTGGCTCCTTAAAGATCCAGGCTCTGGCCCTTGCTCCCAGGCATTCGATTCTGTAGCCTTGAGACCTGGCCTGGGAATCTGCCTCTTTAACAAACCAGGAGATTTCGATGGCACCCAAGTTCGAGAACCACTTGCTGTTGACAGAAACGCTAGTTCAGCTGAGCCCTGAGTGTTCCGGTCACTCCTTCGCCTTTGAACAAGATGCATTTTCCTAATGCAACGTGCCCACACCGCTGTGGTGGTGGCGGTGTGAGCCAGCATGCCACAGTTGTTAGTGAAGGCATGGGATGGGATTAAAACAGTACCCACCTGGCACCACACATGGTTATTACAGCGTTACTGACTGTATTCCCTATGCTGTATTTTACATTCGTGTGACTATTCTGTAACTACCAATTTGTATTCCCTAATCCTTTTCACCCAGACCCCAACCCTCCTCCCCTCTGGCAACAATCAGTCTGTTCTCTGTATCTATGAGTCTGTTTCTTTTTTGTTTCTTTTTTTCTTTAGATTCCACATATAAGTGAAATCACATGGTATTTGTCTTTCTCTGACTATTTCACTTAGCATAATTCTCTGTAGGTCCATCCATGCTGTCACAAATGCCTAGATTTTGTTCTTTTCACAGCCGAGTAATATTCCACTATGTTTATGCCCCACAGCTGTTTTACCCACTCATCCACGGATGGGTACTTGGCTGCTTCCATGTCTTGGCTATTGTAAGTACCGCTGCAGTGCACATGAGGGTGCATATATCCTTTCAAATGAGTGTTTTGGGTTTCTTTGGATAGAATAAAGCTTTTTTGTTTAAAGAAATTTTAAAAAAAGCAGTTCTTCCAGGACCAGCCCATGGTCACCTTGCTCAGCAGGCGCCTCACCTGTCTGATTCAGGGCAGCCACGACACCTTCCTAGTGCGCAGCCTCTCCCCAGCTCGGAGCTGTGATGTACAAATCTAAACACTGTTAGAGCAAAGCAGCTTGTGAGGTTTCAAAAATTAGGATTTACCATTTGTAGACATAACTGTTATTATATTAGTCAACTCACGGTACCAATGCCATGTTCAAGAATATTAGCCCATTAGATTGAGGGAAACAGGCAGCTTCCCTAATTTGGAAAGAGAGACGGTGGAGTGATTGGAGCCCAGGAGAGCGTCGTGAGCTTTTCTTGCACCAGGCAGCTGTCTGGGGCAGCTCCCGGGGCAGGAGGAGGGGTATTTAGGGTGTGGACTGTTGGTATAGCTTACATACTATAAACTCATCCACTGCAATGGTGCAGTGAGTTTTAGTAAACTACAAATTGGTAGTTACAGAATAGTCACACGAATGTAAAATACGGGGTATGACACTTTGTAAAGCATATGATTATCTAACCACTATGTTGTGCACCTGAAACTAATACAAAATAATATTGAAAAAATAAAATTTTAAATATTTTAAAAGATAAGGATACTTGAGCCTAAAAAAAAAACAAAACAGCTTTATTGAGGTATAGCTTACATACTATAAACTCATCCACTGCAATGGTGCAGTGAGTTTTAGTAAACTTATATATTTACGGAAACATTATGAATGAATTCCGTTTCCCAGCACTTCCATCCACCCCAAAAGCTCCCTTTGTCCACGTGCAGTCACTCCCTGCTCCCACCTGCAGCCTCAGGCAGTTCTGCCTTTTCTAGAAACTTCCTATAAATCAGTGGTTCTCAACCTTCTGGCCCTTTAAATACAGTTCCTCATGTTGTGACCCCCAACCATAAAATTATTTCCGTTGCTACTTCATAACTGTAATGTTGCTGCTGTTATGAATCGTAATGTAAATATCTGATATGCAGGATGGTCTTAGGCGACCCCTGTGAAAGGGTCATTCGACTGCCAAAGGGGTCTCGACCCACAGGTTGAGAACCGCTGCTATAAATGGAATCATTCCCTATGCAGTCTCTGTCTGGCTACTTTCACTTAGTGAAATGTTTCTGTGTTCCATCCAGGCTGTTGTGTAATCAGTAGTCGTTCCCCCTTTTTTTTTTTTTTAAATATATTTTTATTGATTTCAGAAAGGGAGAGGGAGAGAGAGATAGAAACATAAATGATGAGAGAGAATCATTGATTGGCTGCCTCCTGCATGCCCCTTACTGGGGATTGAGCCCTTAACCGGGACATGTGCCCTTGACCAGAATCAAACCCGGGATCTTTCAGTCCGCAGGCCAGCGCTCTGTCCACTGAGCCAAACCAGCTAGGGCTCATTCCTTTTTCTTGCTGAGTAGTAGTCCACTGGGTGGATCCTTTCACTATCTTGGTTTGCTCTCTCTTTTTTTAAATCTTCACCCAAGGATATGTGTGGGTTTTTTAAAAAGTTGATTTTAGAGAGAGAGAAGGGAGAGAGAGAGAAACATCAATATGAGAAACATCGATCACTTGCCTCCCACTCTGACCAGAGATCAAACCTGCAACCTATGTATGTACCTTGACTGAGAATCAAACCCACAACCTTTTGGTGCCTGGGACGATGCTCCAAACAATGGAGCCACGCAGCCAGGGCTTGGTTTGCTCTCTTAACTCTCTGAAACAACATGTTTTCCCACTGGATGTTTGGAACTTTCCTACAACTAGAAACTCCAATGCTAGACCATTTCTCGCTGTCTCTGCTGGCAGTTGAGAAGAAACCATTGTGTAGGCTGGGGGCGAGATGAGAGGGTAACTTTCTCAGTGCTGGTTCAACACTCAGCTCGCGTCCTTCGATTTCAACTAACGGCACC
Source organism: Myotis brandtii (assembly GCF_000412655.1). NCBI lineage: Eukaryota > Metazoa > Chordata > Mammalia > Chiroptera > Vespertilionidae > Myotis > Myotis brandtii. Next base: position 1,182,471 of record NW_005355292.1, on the reverse strand, counting down.
TATTTTTCAGTGAAAAAAAACATTGCATGTCTTTTAAAAAAGATATAATTATTCATGCAAGGTTTTTTCCTGAAAGATGCTAGTGCCATTTATTAGGTAATCACAATTTTATATGTATTTTACCATAAGAAGATCAACGTAAAAATATGTGACCTATTGTCTTACAAGCTTACCTATCGTCTGTGGCACACACGTGTTGCTCAGGTTCACGGTAGGCTGTAGCACATAAACGTGGTGAAAATGTGACATTCTGTGAATGTGCCCCACGCATCTATTTTGAGTGCATTTTCTCTGGTTCGAGTATCTTTGTGCGTGGATTGCTCTACAAATACTCCCTCTGCTTCCGAGGCATTCTCCAAACACTTTCTGACATAGCCAGCATTCCCGGGTCTTCGCAGATGCCCCAGCTCCTCTCCCACCACCCATTTCCGGCTGCACAGCTGAGCGGCCCAAAGAGGAAAGAGCATCTAGTGGCTGGAGAATTCGCTCAGCCAGCCTTGGAGTCCTTTATTTTTAACAGGATGATTACACAATGTTTCTGACAGCACAGGAAATTCGACACGTTTATTGCTTCTTTGAAAAGGGCCCAATGCCAGGGTATAAAGCGATGATTTATACGCCTCATTCATTCAGAAGCAATGTCTGCACCAACTGTGTGCTAGGGGCGAGGTACGAAGTCGAGTAACCGTCATCCTCAAGGAATGTACGACCTAAAAGGGAGACAGGAACTCGGTGTTGTTCTTTAGGTGGCTTGTGTCTGCTGATGAACTCTGGAGACCTCCATGTTCTTCCTTCGGTTTGGTTTGGCAGAAGAAATCGTGTTGGCATCCTCTCGGAGATAGAAATCCCCTGCTTCGCCAGAACGCAAGTTTCTTTCCAACCAGAAGAGCACGAGTTAGCTGGACCCAACTGCTTTCTGCGCGATCGAAACCCGTCTGCGGCTTCAGGGGCCTCGCATTCTAACCCTGGGCCTGTCTGAGAGGGGACACAGCATGTTCCGAAAGAGCCTGCCCCAGGAGCCAGAGCCACCTGGGTGCTGATTCTGGCTTTGCTGCTAAGTAGCAGGGTGACCTTTAGCATGACTTTGACTCCCCAGGACTCAGTTATTCCATTTGGAAAAGGAAGACCCTTGTGTCACTAAGTTTTTACGGTCTGTTTGGCAAGAAAACTCCATGAGGCCTTTTTCACTGAGGACACAAATCCCTGGCCAACCCTTGTCTCATGGTCATTATTAGCTTACCCGCCTAAGACTTCATGACTTCCATTTTTCAGGTGTTGCACCACTTTTCTTTCCATGGCTTTGTAATAAAACAAAGTAAGAAACACGTCACTGATACAGGTTGACGTTTTAAACATTGATTTTGACTGTGTAGTAATGAGAAAATTAGCTTTCATATTTTAAACACATATACATCACATATATTCTGCCATGAAAAGGAGAAAGCAAGTCATTAAGGTAGGCAAATGAGAAATGAGACTTTTGGGTTTTAGGGTCATTTCTTTCATACTCTTCCAACCTCCAATTCCAACACTGACAAGCCAGGAGGTTGGTGACAGAGGTCGCACGACGCCTGCTGCTGTGAAGTGAAGTAAGGGTAAATCCCCATCTTCATAATGTACAAAGTAGTATTTGCTCATCCTTTGTGTTTTAATGATTAATTTCTTAGATATTTACAAAAGCTTTAGTAAAGTTTTTATAAAAAACAAAAGATGACAAAACGTCAAAAAACATAAAAATAGAAGATTCAGTGTTTATCCTGCTTTCTGTTGATCTGTTGTGAAGCAATGAGGTAGGCATAAAGAACCTGGGTACATTTTGATAAAATGTGGATAAAATTCAAATATCAGGTCTTAGAAAGATCTATAAATCTTTATTTTGATTAAACAAATATCTGTTTGTCAATTTTAAAAAGGGGAATCAAGAAAATTGACCTGAAGGTATAGATATAAAACTTAGGTATAAAGTTCAGTCAAATCTCCAATCAATTAGCCCTGGAAAGATGATAATTATATAATCAGAAAACAGCCCTTCCTGCCGTCATGCCTCAGCCCCAAATGGGAAATAAAAAGCCTGGATGTGATAAAGGCTTGGGACAAAGGCCAGTGTTCCAGTGAAGCTAGAGTTCCCACAGAGAGGCAATGACCAGGAAAGGTCTGATAATGTGAAGGTGAGTTGGATTAATGATGGAATCTTGTCATCAGTGAGCAAAGAGTTTTGCAAATCTGGATGTAAGCTATAGAAAAGTAAGTTTGAAGCAAATGTTGAAATTAGATCCTGTTGCAAAGGACAGAAAATCCAAAGGAATAGAGGCTTAAACATGATTTAAACATTTTCTCCAAACATCCGTATGATAGGTGCCTCAATCAAGAGAAACCCAGGCTCCTGCTACCTTGTTGCTCACCATCCTGAACATGCAACTTCACTGCAGGGGCCAAGACAGCTCCTCAAGCCCCATTTAGGCAGCAAGAAAAAAGAAGGGGGAACAAGCCCCCTCCACTTAAGGACACTCTGAAAGGTGGCAAACACCACCTCCACTACATCTCATGGCCTAGAATCTAGTCACATAGTCACAACCACACACATGGGAGGCTGGGGTTCTGAATTCTGAGTGCTCTGTGCTCAGTTAAAAACTGGGATTCTATTATTGTGGGTGCATGCATGTGTGGAGTAAGGAATTTAACCTTGCCCAAGGAGAAGCCTGGACTTTGCCTTCAGCTTCAGATAGGTTGTCATGCTCGATAGGCGTCTTTGTTTAGCTTGGAGGCTGGCCATGGCAGGAAGTCTATGTGGCTTAGGGTGACCTATGTGGGGGCTTTGGGTCATGTGGGATTAGTCCAGCTTCAAGAGGGCTCTAGACTGAGGTCAGCCATGTGGGAAGTGAGCATTACGACATGATGGGGCCCCAATAAAACTCTGGACTCCAAGCTGGGGAGAGCTTCCCTGGTTGGCAGGAGAGCAACGCTGTCCGACTCCACAGGAGGACAATGGAAGCTCCGTGTCGGGGGTTTTCCTGGACTCTGCCCTCTGTTCGTCTTCCCTGGGCTGATTATAAGCTGTATTCTTTTGCTGATAAATGATATCCTGGGTACAATAGTCTTCAGTGATTTCTGTGAGCCTTTCCAGCAAATGATTGAAACTAGAATTGGTTTGGGGATTCCCCTGAACCTGTAATTGGTCTCAGAAGTTAGAGTGGTTTTATGTAGACTGTGCTCACTAACGCATCACATCCCAACCATTTCCTCACAATGACACAGAGGAGCAAGAGGACAAGGCTGCGTGTGGCCTGAGGCTCTATGTGCTCCAGGACTCCCCTGCCTGCCCCAAAAGCAAAGATACCGATATCTGAACAAATATAACTCATGTGACACCACAGCATGCTGCAATCAAAGATATTCTGCTGTAGAAGGGGGAGCAGGGGCTGCTTAGCAAACTAGCCCAGCACAACCTGCCCTTCAGCCGCCCAGATATCCCCATGCCTTTCTTCCACCTGTAGTGCAGTCATACCTCTCCCAGGAGCAACACCCTCAAGGTCCCATGTAACCACAGCCTGCAGCGCAAACACCGGCATCTCGGTTGTACAGAGCACGTCATTGGTTCAGAGAGGCTCCTTGCGTTCTGGAAACCCATCAACTAAAAGAAAAGGTATCTACCTCAAAATGAGCAGCACACCGTGGTGCAGCAGGAAAAGAGCAGTGAAAAGAAAAACTCCCATCTGAAAAGAAGGTTCATGGCAGAGACCCCGCAGATCTTGGCCGTAGCACTGAGCAAACCCTATGGAACGGTGAGGGTCCCCTTCTCTGGCAACAGTGCATTTCGTGGTCAGCCCATCTGAATACCTGCGGCTCTGGGACAGTCTCTTGCTCATTACCCGCCCAGCTGCCCTGAGGGAGGACGGCCTTGTCCCCCATCTTTAAAAGACACATCAGAAGCGAGCACTGGCCCGGCCAGTGTGGCTCAGTGGTTGAGCGTCAACCTGTGAACCAGGAGGTCACGGTTCGATTCCCGGTCAGGACACATGCCTGGGTTGCCGGCTTGATTCTCAGTGTGGGGTGCACAGGAGGCAGCTGATCAATGATTCTCGCTCATCATTGATGTTCTATCTCTCTCTCCCTCTCCCTTCCTCTTTGAAATCAATAAAAAAAAAAAATTAAGATAAAAATAAAAAGAAGTGAGTACTGGAGGGTTTACCCATCTCGGGAACTGAACAGCATGGGGGCCGAGGAGGTGCTTGCTGGGTTGTTCGGTCGCCTGGCTAGCAGGCCATTTCATGGTCTCTAACAACATGATGACTGCCCTCGCCAGATTTAGCAAATTGAAAAACAGGAAACACCGAATTCCCAGTCAAACCTGAATTTCAGATAAACGATGAATAACACTTGAGAATTAAAATATTTGAGACATACTTATCCTAAAAAACGATTTGTTGTTTTGCTGAAACCCAAATTTAACCGGGCAGCCCGTGTTGTATTTGGCAGCCCTACTCCATTTTCAAGCACCAGAGCCCAGATCCCCGCCTAGACTTTTTTTTTTTTTTTTGCCTGAAGTGGTCTGTCTTTCAGCTGCCGGTCGGTCGCTGTGCTCCCTCAGCCCCTTCTCTTCAAGTTACTGGTCGCTACCTTCCGGTCTTAGGACATGAAGGGCTCTATAGGAAGGTAACACCCTGACACGGGCGTTTGCCTCCGACTGTCTGGCAGAGAAATTGAGATACAAAGCCCTTCGTAAAACTTGAGAGTCAGTGACACCGGCTGCCCAGGCTGCCTTTGCGGGGTAGGAACGAAGTGGGTCGTTTAACCAGCAAGACCACTTGCGACCAGCTTATCCGTCACATCACACGGCGGGCACCGGGCACAGAGCTTCCTTGAGAGTCAGTGACACCGGCTGCCCAGGCTGCCTTTGCCTGGGGTAGGAAAGCAGTGGGTCGTTTAACCCAGCAAGACCACTCACCACCAGCTTATCCGTCACATCACACGGCGGGCGGCGGGCACAGAGCTTCCCTGGCGGAGCGATGTTGCCCGCTCTGTTACAGACTGGCTGGCCTCCCACCCACTTCACGTCTGTCCCCGGCTCTGTAGGAAGTGGCAGGAAACAGCTGAACGTGCCCCAAATTCTGAAGTTTTCCAACCATTTTTCCTAACGCTCAGCCTTGGTCAACAGGGAGTGTGCCTTCTAAAGTAACACGGGGAACCTGCCACCAAATACCTCCTGGCCCCGGCCGGCTGGCCGCCTTCTTCCTGCTGCGGTCCGAGTCCTGGCCGTCCAATTCCTAAGGCAGGTCAGGCTGAGGGTCAGACATTTCCTCACGTCTAGATGCTGAATCCTGTGCAGTTCGGACTGGAGTCAGCTGCAAGAGTCAGAAACGAGAGGAACAGTCACTTCAGCAGGTATGTTCGTGTCCTGTTGCTACTGTCACAAATCACCACACATTCAGCGGCTTAAAACAACACGGATTTATATTCTTTAACGTTGTAGAGGTGAGAAATCCGAAAGGAGACTTCTGGAACTAAACATCAAGGCTCAGCCACGCTCAGCCCCTCCGGAGGCTCCAGGGAGCAGCGGATTCGCTGCCCGGTCCAGGTGCCTTCCTCACGCACGGCTCCTTTCCATTGCAAGGCGCATCCCTCCAACCTCTGCTGCCCCATCCTCACATCCCCCTTTTCTGTCTCAGACGTTCCTCCCTCCCTCTTATTACCCCTTCATTACACTTTCCCACCAGGGTAATCAGGGACCATCTTCCCATCTCAAGATCCCGAAATTAATCACACCTGCAAAGTCCAGTGTCCGGTAACGTGGTCACAGTTCCCAGGAGTTGGATGTGGACATCTTCCTATGGGGGTGGGGTCCTACTCTGTCTACCACAGCAAGAAGGAAACGTATTTCTCTCTCAAATCAATGTCGGCGGTCAGGGCCAGAACGGAGGGTCCGTGGTCAGAAAGGGCTCAGGTTCCCTCTCCCTTGTCTCTCTTCCATCCTTAGCCAGGAGTTTCCACCTCAGGGTGCAGGAGGACTCCTCAAACTGCAGCCAACACACCCACACTCTAACCAGCAGGCGGGGAAGGGGAGAGGAAGGCCTTGCCCCTCTCTTTAAAGATACGTCCCAGAAGTTGCACACTCGGCGACCATGAACATCCCACGGGCCAGCACTTAGTCACATGGCCACACTAGCTGCAAGGGTGACGGGAAAACGTGGGAGTTATTCTGGGTACATCGGGGCTTCTACTACCGCAGAGGAAGGGGAGGGTATGCATTGGGGGACGTCTAGCATTCCCTCCAGAGTGTCTGACTAAATCCCTAAGATTATGTGCACATTTTCAGAGAATGACTTTAATTCACAAGCCAGTGTGCTTAATTCCAGAAGGCAGACAGTTTTCACCTAACTGCTACTAGGTTCGTGCAGATCTGCGGAGAAAGGCAGCAAGCATTCTCCATGGAGCACCTAAACCAACGTTTCCTTAAACAAAAATCAGAGGCATTTATATAAATAACTTCCAGGGAAGAAGAGATGGAATGGAAGTCTGATGGTTCCAGAAATAAGCACAGGAGTGTCTTCTCCAGACGCTTAGAGGGTACGGAGTGCTCAGGTTATCAGTGAATGGGTACTTTGAGCTCTTACAGAATGGGTGTGGCAGCTGGAGGAGGTGCAGCTCACAGAGGAGGTGAGGTCCCAGGGCACAGAGAGCCAGGAAATGGTCCCTCTTCCTGTGCTGACCATGAGTTTCATGAAGGCCGCATGGGCACACCTCATGGGAATGGGGTTTGGATGGACAAGGGACCCCCTCCCCCATCCACAGGTAGAACCCTTCTCTCTCCCAGCTCAATAACCAGGTCAACACCGGGACGCGCTCCTAAAATGTCCTCTCAATGCCCACTTCTTTCCATCCCGTATTATTACCACGATCACTGTCCAGTTCCTCTTGTCTCTTGCTACCATGACTGCCAACGTTTCCTAACAGAGATGTCTAGTGAGAGGTTACTCTGCACACGGCAGCCAGAGGATCTCTCTAAAGCACAAAGCTGATCACCTCATGTCAGGGTGACTGTGTCCCCCCATAAAGGAAGTCAGAGTCCTCACCCCTAGCACTTCGGCATGTGACCTTACTTGGAGGTTGGGTCTTATTATTTTTTTATATATATATTTTATTGATTTTTTTTTTTTTTTTTACAGAGAGGAACAGAGAGAAACATCAATGAGAGAGAAACATCGATCAGCTGCCTCCTGCACAACCCCCACTGGGGATGTGCCCACAACCAAGGTACATGCCCTTGACTGGAATCGAACCCGGGACTCTTCAGTCCGCAGGCCGACACTCTATCCACTGAGCCAAACCGGTCAGGGCTGGAGGTTGGGTCTTGACAGAGGCCATTCAGGTAAAATGAGGTCACACTACTGGAAATACTTGTTCCACCCTCTCTTCCTGTCTAGGCTGTAGGCTACATACAGCGAAGATGATGCCTGCTTGGTTCCCAGGGAGTCCTCAGGATTTAGCATAATATAAATTTGGCACCCAGTAAATAGATGTGAAAAAACAGATCCTATGAATAATATATTATCTTTAAATTTTTTTCAATTACAGTTGACATTCAATAGTTTATTAATTTCATGAGTAACGTATTTTTCTTGTAAATTGTGTACATATCTCTGTTTCCACTTTGATCCTCTTTAAATAGCATTTTAAAACTTTCCAACATACTTTCCAACATAGTGAGGAGTTGAGAAGTGGTACAGCAAACAGATACGTCCACGACATAGATTTCCTATGTTTGCTTCCTCACATATCTATCCACCAACTCCTCTTACTTGACTGAGTTTTGAATATTAGATGCACTTGTGGTACCTGGCCACATGCCCGTTCAGTTTAGCAGATATTCCTAGGACACCTTGACCATGAGGTGAATATGCCTAAAAGTCAGATCCCAGGCCTTCATTCCCTTTATTTCCGACCCTTACCTATTTTCAGTGTAGGTATCTATTTAGGAAAGATTATCTAAGACAGTGATTTTCAACCTCTTTCATCTCATGGCACACATAAACTAATTGCTCAAATTCTGTGATACGCCAAAAAGAGTATGATATTTTTTGCCGATCTGACAAAAAAATAGGTATAATTTTGACTCGTTCACACTGGACGGCTATTATGTTGGCCGTTGTCATTTCTTTTATTTGTCAATCTCTCAGGGAAAAGAAGCCAGTGCCCCTGCCTAAACACTCGAGTATGGCATGTTTGAAAAATTCTTGGGGCACACGGGTTGAAAATCACTGGTCTAATACAGCATTTTGCCCTCAGTTTAGGATTAATAAGGAAACTGTCCAGGTAAACCAAGGGGATCTCCATGATGATGGAGAAAAGAAACCCGTGGGGCCAAAACTCAGATGGAACAAAGGACACCTCATCTGGAGGAGCCCGGGGCTGGCAGCCGCTGTCCTGCTCAGCCAGGGTCCGAGAGGGTGAACCAAGACGTGGAACTTCCCTACGGAACCGTGGTAGCACCTGACATCCCCTTGCCACCACACCCGGCCCTCCTGGCGTATCAGGAAAACCCAGTAGTCCCTGAAGGAAACAGAAGCCCAGGCTAATGAGATTGGATGCGGTCAAAACGGATACAGCCCAGGCAGCTGGCCAGGAGCTGGCGGGTCAGGAGACTGGGCTGCTCTCGGCCCTGTGTCCTCTGCAGCCCTCCTGGCTGCGGGACCAGCGGGCACCCTGGCAGCTGCTCCGGGGCTGGAGGGAACCTGGCCTCCATCAACTTCGCCAGCCCTGACATGTTCTTAGGCATTCATGAGCAAAGGCAGGAAATCAAGGTAATTTTGGTGATTTCTGCCAAGATAACGTCTTTCACAAAGGCTTCGCCTATTCTTTAAAGAATGATTAACTCTACCCCGTGGCACACATTTTGGGAGCTTGTTTTGCATGAGTTCTGGCTACACTTATTATAAGAATTTTCTCTTAGTGGATTTACACGTTAGAATCTTGAGTAACTCTGGTACCCAAACAGTCAGGGCACCATGGCCCGCAGTGGATGTGCTGTAGGAACTGTGAGCTGGCCCATCAGCAGCCTCTCCATGGTAAACACACTCTACACCGCGGCGGGTCGACCAGGGAAAGGGGTGCACGTGGTACCGTGTTAGCTTCACACAGGCCGAGTTCTCAGAAGGCTCGGAGAATGACATTAATGTAAGAGAGGGAACATATGGTTTTAACAAGTTTTCCTTTCTTTATTGCCTTTTTAATGCCGAGTTCACGATGCAGTATAAATGTTTCTCCGATGAAGGGTAAGGATCTTCTGTAAGGAAGAAGGTCCAGAAACGAATAAATTAATTTTGTATATAACTTAAAGCATCTCCATCTTGGACTGGACAAAAGCCACTGTATCTGTTTGCTTAAGATCCGTTAAAGTGGTTTCTGGTTCTTGCGGTTGAAAGAATCCCAACTCTGCCCTCAGGGATTCCTTTTTGCTCTTTAAAATAAAAACTAATGGTAAGTATATTTTTAAACTTTAATAGTAAATACCTTAAATTTTACGGTGTTTTGAAATAATACATAGTTGTGAGAAGAGCAAAAAAGAACCAGAAAATAAAAGGCACCTGTGGTTCTAATCATCCCAGAACAGACTCTGTTAATACTTGGGGGCAGTTCTTTTCCTGCTAGGCCGTGTGTGTGTGTGTGTGTGTGTGTGTGTGTGTGTGTGTGCACGTGGGTGTTGCATATGTTTTGTTTGTTTGCCTGTTTTTCATAGCTATGATCATATTATAAAATTCTCTTCTTCAATAGCCATTTATCATTTCTCAGTTCTGTGGGGTTCACCCGCTGGTCTCACCTGGTGCCACTCATGTGGCTGCAGTCACATGGCAGTGGGAGGAACCTCCCAGATGGCTGCATTCATGTGTCAGGTCCTGGGAGAGAGCCTGGGGGCTCCTTGTGCAAAAGCAGATGTGCCCAGGCCTTTCTGAAGCTCAGGACCAGAATCCCCACCTCTTGCTGTTGGTCACATGTGCCGGGATGTGCATGACATGGCCTAGGCCCCTTCCCCCCCACTTGTTCATTCCTTGTTGGGACTTTTTCTGGCTCGTCTTGCTGATTTACCATCCAAATAAACTTTATAATCAATCTGCCTGGCTCCAGGAAGAAAGAGAAGATGGTTATTTTTATTGGTGTTGCTTTAAATGTACAAATAATGGGGGAGAGAATATTTTGATGATGTTGAACCTTCTTATCTAGGCATAGGGTATGCTTTTCTCTCTGTTCAAATCTGCCGATATGTTTTTAAATAATTTTTCTCACACAGGGTTGTCACATTTCCCATTAAGTCTATGCCTAACATGTTTTATTATTTTCGAACTCTTTAATCCAACTAAGGTTTTTGGGGGGAAGGAAGTGGGTGACTCATGGTATGATAGCAAAACCTAGAATTTTTCTTCTAAATATAAAGCCATTTAATCTATTATTTACTGAATAATCCTCTATTCTCTATAGATTTATATCTCTTTTATCATATATTAAAATATATTGGCATCTCTTCTATCTTGTCCAATTGATCTTATGCCAGAATGATGCTTTATTAACTCTTACAGCTTTACTGTTTTATGCTTAGTAGGGCTCTTTTCCCTTCAATTAACATTTAAAAAAATCTTTTTAACATTGTATGATTTTTTTTCAGAAGAATTTTAACATAATATCTTTAAATTTCCTCATTAAATATTATATTGAGAGAAATTAATTAAGCCTAAAAATTAATTTGATAAGACTGGGCATTTAAAAGTATGTAGATTGCCATTTTAAAAAATATGGTACATATCTCAATTTTCATATTTCTTAATTTAGCCTTATAGCTATATTCATGTAACTCAAACATATATTAAATTCAAATTACTCCACGTATTTTATATTTTTATTGCTATTGAGAATACAATCCCTATTTTCACTTTACTTTCTAACTGGTTATTGCTGTTAAATAAAAATGCCTATTGATTTTTGTATGTGTAGCTGTTTTAAAATTTACAGGCGCAACACATAAATGGCCAAAGAAGTAACAGTCTTCGTCTGTCTATAAATTAACCCAGGTTAGCTCTCCAGCAACCATTTCTGCTGGGAGGTGGGGGTGGGAATCAATCTTCCTATTCAGTGGAAACTCCATTGACAGTGTTTTACTTTCCCTGTTCACCTCCCCATTCTCCTTCTCCCTGAAGTATTCTGATATTCTTCCTGGGACAGGAGAGGCATATGGTCCCAAACCGCCATGCACCCTGGCCAGTGTCCCAGCTGGAGCCCGGTGCAGTCCGTTCCTGCAGTCCCAGGCAACACCACGCACGATCCGGCTCACATTCCTGACTCAGCCAGCAACTCACCCTTGCTGGACCTTCTAACCCTCTGCCCTTGAGTCTCACCCAGTCTCTGAGTTGCCTATCATTTTCTCTAGCCCTGTCCGTCCCCTCCCCAGGTGGGTGTGGAATCCAGAGGCCAGGCGGTGGGACCCTACCCCAGGCTCTATGCCGCTCTGCTCCTGCGTCACATCCTCTAAACCAGACACGGTCAGATCCTGGGGAAAGTGCTATCACACATTTTGTGACTCAGGATATAAATTTGACGAAGAGGGAGTTGGGGGCACCTACTGGGAATTATAAGGCATAAAAAAATACTTCAGCTAATTTTTAAAAAATATGATCCTACTGCAAACATTTATCTTGTCTCCATCTATTATGGGATGCAAACATTCACCACACAAAGCAGAGACCTGAGAAAGCTCACCCAGCTTCCAAAGTTAACATCTGCTTTGCCTATCGCCTTGCTGCCCTGCCTGACCACTCCTTCTCCCTTCCTCCTCCTCCTCCTCCCGCTGGAGGTATTTACAAGGAAATCCCAGATATCTCATTTCACTACTCTGGCCTCCTCCTCCTCCTCCTCCTCCCGCTGGAGGTATTTACAAGGAAATCCCAGATATCATATCATTTCACTCTGGCCAAATTTTCAAACTCTTTGTCTAATAACTTTTCTGAGGATTTTTCCTTTGCTTGTATCCCATGTGTTTTCCCATGAAGCATTCACACTTTGTTGAGTCGGTTATTGTATTTTTATTTGGTCCTGGAGTTAATGTATGTGGAAAAGTAGGTCTTAGCTTCCAAGTACTTAAAATGTCTGGTTACAGTGTCTGAATTGTACTTAATTTCACGGACTCAAAAGGTGAATTTCCTGTGATTCTATCTTATTTGTTAACTGTGCCTCAATTATTTTGTTAAAATCTTGTATGTCTTTATTATTTTACCCACTCAATGTCTGACAGACTGTTACAATTTTCTACTAACTGTATCTGTCCATTACTTTTATAAGTCTAAATATTTTTATTGTATATATTTTGTTGCTATATGTTACAGGTTTAATTTACTGTCACTGCCAAATTCATATGTTGAAGTCCTAATCCCAATACCTCAGAATGTGACAGTATTTGGAAAAAGGGGTTTTATAGAGATAATCCATTTGAAATGAGGTCATTAGTGTGGCCCTAGTAAATATGACTGTTTCAAAAAAGGGAAAAATTGGAGGCAGGCACACATAAGGGAGAAGGCCATGTCAAGATGAAGACACTAAAAAGAAGACGATGTAGCCCTAGCCAGTTTGGCTCAGTGGATAGTGTCGATCTGCAGACCAAAGGGTCTGGTTCAGGGTTGGATTCCAGTAGAGGCCCATGACTGTGTGGGAGGCAACCAATCGATGTCTCTCTCTCTCCCCGCTCCCTTCCACTCTCTCTAAAATATCAATAACAAAAAGAAGACATTGTAAAGAGTCAGGGGAGAAGATGGCCATCAGCAGGCCAAGGAGAGAGGTTGGAGCAGAACCTGCCCTGGCAGCCTTCAGAGAAAACCAACCCTGAGACACCTTCAGACTTCATTCTCCAGAACAGTGAGAGAATACTTTGTTGTTTCACACGGTCGTTTGTGGAACCTTGTTACGCAGCCCTACGACACTAATACTCTGTACTATTCTACCATGGTTTATGTAATGTGTCTTCACTATCTACACTAATAAAAGAGAAACATGGTAATTAGCGTACGACTGCTACCCTTCCCATTGGCTAATCAGCATAGCCTTATGCAAATTAACTGTCAGCCAAGATGGCGGCCGGCAGCAATGCACTGAAGCGAGCAGGGAGGCTTGCTTGCTTCAGTGACTGCGGACTCCAACGTTCCCCTGGTAACTTGCCGGCCTCTCAGCTGCAACTCTAAGCAACTATGTACTATGTTGCAAATAAGAAGCTAAACAAAACCCCAGAAACCAGCCGGACTGAAAGCCAGCCGGACCGCAACATTGTATCGATGTTTTCAGCAGCGAGGCCTCAAAACTAAAGCTGGCCCAGAATAAAAAAAAAGAAAAAGAAAACAAGGAGCGGTTGGGAGCTTCA
>NW_005355292.1:1163396-1168042 GCF_000412655.1 Myotis brandtii | reverse complement strand
GGGTGGCATCGCAACCTCCCGATCCGCCCTGCTCTGTGCATGACGGTGCGGCGCCCCAACTCCCCAATCGGCCCTGCTCTGAGCCTGACCAGGGGCTGCACTTAGGGATTGGGCCTGCTCTCTGCCACCCAGGAGCAGGCCTAAGCCAGCAGGTCGTTACCTCCTGAGGGGTCCCAGACTGCGAGAGAGCACAGGCCGGGCTGGGGGACCCCCCTCCCCACTCCCCTGAGTGAACAAATTTTTGTGCACTGAGCCTCTAGTCCTATATAATAAAAGCCTAATATGCAAATCGACCGAACAGTGGAATGACCAGTCGGCAGGGGGCGGGGCCAGCAAGTGGGAGGTGCCACGCCAGCCAAAGTGGGTGCCAGTGGGCAGAGGGAGGGGACGGCGATGGCAGGGGGTGGCCCAGCAGCGACTGGTGGTGGCAGAGGGGCAATTGGGGGGTGGGGTCGGCTGCTCACCAGCCTGCGCCTCCCACAGGTCGCCTCCCGTAGAGGGAGGCCAGACTGTGGCTTAGGCTCGCTCCCCCCGGGGAGCGGGCCTAAGCTGTCAGTTGGACATCCCCCAAGGGCTCCAGGTCTGCAAGAGGGCACAGGCCAGGCTGAGGGACCCCCAGAATGCACGAATTTTTGTGCACCAGCCTCTAGTCAGTTGATAAAATAACCCTGGTTCCTTTTTTAAGTCACCTTTGACTGTAACATTGTAACCCTGCTTGATTTTTACATTTGATTGGCAGTCCTTTGCCCAGTCTTTTATTTTTTAAAATATATTTTTATTGATTTGAGAGAGGAAGGGAGAGGGAGAAAGAGAAATAACATCAATGATTAGAGAAAATCATTGATCGGCTGCCTCCTGCACACCCCATACTAGGGATCAAGCCCACAACCTGGGCATGTGCCCTTGACTGGAATCGAACCCGGGACCCTTCAATCCACAGGCCAATGCTCTATCCACTGAGTCAAACCGGCTAAGGCTACTCAGTCTTTTAATGAAGACCCTGTGGCCCTTGCTGTAAGTTCAGGTGTTTGTTGTGCACACACATGTATCATGGTGATTGTTGATTGCACATGTGAGCACTGGAATCAACGTGGGTGGCTGCCACTTAGTTGTGGCATGGCCTTGGGTGGGGATGGCACTCTTTTTGTGTCTCAGTGTTTTCCTTTTGTAAGGTAGGGGAATTGTTGTGAGGATGGAATAAATTAAAACATTCAAAATGCTTAGGGCAGTGCCTGGCCCACAAGTAGTTGATAAACACATGAGCTGCTATGAATCCTGTCAACTTCCCTGAGATGGAGGTGTTATAAGGTCACTTTACAGATGAGGGTAACTGAGGCTCAGAGAAGTCAGTCAGGAAGCTGGTGTTGCAGGCTGGGTTGCCAGGAGGCAGGCCTGAGGTAGAGGTCCAAGTGGAGGAAGTACATTAGGGGTGCTCTCCAGATCAACAGGTGTGGAGGGTGGGGGTGAAGGAAGCTGGGTTAGGTTGGGCAGAAGGAAAGGTTGAACTGTGATGCGATCGTAAAAAAGTTCTCCAATGGGAGTGGAGTGGTTCAGTTTTGATGCTCCTTTCCAGAGGCGGAGCCAAATTCCCCTTCCCTTGGGTGTGGGCTGGATTTAGTGACTCCCTTCTAATGACCAGAAGAAAAGTGAATGAGAAGGCAGAGCCTTGGCCATACACGGCCCTGCTGGCTCTCGCCCTGGGATCGCCTGGTCTGGAGAAGTTAGCTGCCACACTGAGAGGCCTCTGCAGCGGCCAGTGGAGGGTCCCGCATGGTGAGGAACCAAGGCCTCCAGCCAACAGCCATCTTGGAAGTGGACCCTACAGCCCCAGCCAAGCCTTCACATGCCTGTGGCCCTAACGTACTGACGGTAACCAACTGAGACCAAGAGCAAGAACCCCGGTTGAAGCCGCAACTACTTTCCTGACCCACAGACACCAGGAGATAGTAAATGTTTCCTGTTTTCAACTACTAATCGTGAGGGTAATCTGTTATGCACAACAGATATTAACATAGGGACCTTTGGAGCTGGAACTGTCCCTCAGAGTTGTCCCAAACTCGGGTGAGGAGGAGAGGTCTTCATGTTGACTACGTTCATGAGATGTGGCTTGACCCTCTAGAAGGGACCATGATCTTGAGCAAAGCAGCTATCCTCAGCTGAGGGTAAGTTTCTGAAGAATGACTGAGCTGAAAGCTCTTGAGACCAACCTCAGAGCAGCTCAGGAGCATGGCCTTCAGTCCTGAATAAAGGTCTTGGGGGAGTATCACAGCATCCACCAAGACCTTCAATGAGACCTACTGTCCAGGAGCACTAGCTTACAGCTGAAAGCAACAGGCACAGCACCCTGTTTTCTAACGAAAGGTGTCTACCATCGACTTGCCGCAGGCTTAGTAAGAAGATGCAGATGTAGCCCTGTTTCCACCAAACATTCCCCCCTCCTCTCCTTTTCAGTCTCTACAAGGATGCAGGGGGAGGGATGAAAGGAGGCAGTTGGCCTTGGGGAGAGTACAGTGTTTCTGGTGGGAAGTGATGGAGAAGAGGCTGTAAAATGACTTCTCCTCCTATCAGCGGGACCTGCTGGAAGGAGAGGCTGGTGCTCCATCCCCTGCTTGCCTATGTGTCTAGTCGGCATTCTTGCTATTTATTCCTATCTGTATTCCAAGAGGGAGCAAGATTCAAGACAGAGCCCGGCTGGTGTGGCTCAGTGATTGAGCATCGACCCATGAACCAGATCACAGTAGTGATCAGTGCGCATCATAGTGATAGGTTGTTTCTCATAGTGACAGGTCTTTTCACCGTTCAATTGATTTGCATATTAGCCTTTTATTATATAGGATGAGGGAGCGAGAAGTCAAGGAGGAAAAAAAAAATCTAAAAAAAAAAAAAAAAAAAAAAGACAAGATCACAGAATGGAGAGGAGAGGCCATGGGGCACGCTCCAGTCCAGCTTTTTGTGCAGCGAGAATGTGTATTTCTCATGAGTCACATGGACTCTGGAGAAGATAAATGGTCTTGCTGGACCCTCACCCAGGAGACGGGGGATAGCACTGCTGTGTGCTGGCAATGATGATGGGGAAAAAAAATCAAGCTGGGGCTGAATCTCCCATTAAAACTATGGAGAGAAGGACCACGAGGCCTTCTTATATGTGCCCCATGAAAGCAGTTTCAAACAAGGGCCAGTTATCTGGAGAAGCAGGTATCCGCTGAGAACTGCAGCACTGGCCATTTAAGGCAGGGGTCCTCAAACTACGGCCCGCGGACCACATGCAAATACAAATACTGTATTTGTTCCCGTTTTTTGTTTTTTTACTTCAAAATAAGATATGTGCAGTGTGCATAGGAATTTGTTCATAGTTTTTTTTTCAACTATAGTCCGGCCCTCCAACGGTCTGAGGGACAGTGAACTGGCCCCCTGTTTAAAAAGTTTGAGGACCCCTGATTTAAGGGATACTCTCTTCAATACAGCACCCAGGCCTTGAAGAAAACATGGAGGAAGTGTCTGAGAGCCAGAGCCATGCCTTGCCCCTTCTCACCCTAAGGATCTCAGGTCCCACTCTGACACGTTCTGATTTTCAGTAACTGACATTGACCAGAAAGTTCCAGTATCACCAAGGTGTAGTTAAGGGATGGAAAACAGCAGTGATTGGAGAAAAGTTGTTTTATGTTTGGAAGCCATCACACACCAGGATAGCAAAACTGATTACACTGATAATGGCTGGAACGAAAGCTCTTTGCACGGCACCAGCATCCCATAAAGACTGTGTACAACCTACAGAGGTGAGTGAAATGGGGCACACCTGCCCTCGAGGAACAGGAAACGTGCTACGGTAAAGCAAGCATAAAGCAGGTCTGCTTTAGCAAAAGGCTAGCCACTGTGGATCCCGGTTCCATTTCCTGTTTCCTTGTATTGTCTACTGAGGTTGATATTTTACGGGTTGGAAGGGATGGGTGAGACTGGTGGAGAGGGATCCACTTCTTGAATTGCAAATAGACAGACTGAGATGACTAAGTCCCTAATGAATTGTTTCAGATTTGCTGAGTTGGAGTTGCCAGGAAGATCGCCAAGGCAGAGACGGAAGCCCTAAGGGCAGAGAGGAGCTGAAAACTGAGAACTGGAAATCGGGAAATGCCACTTGTAACCACCTTCAAAAGCAACTGCTCCGTCACTGCGGTCTTAGAAAATACCTTACATTCTCGAGAGGGAGGCCCTCGTGACACCAATGCATTAAGTCGTTTTGCAGAACATTTCTGTTGTAATCCTAGAAGTAATGCAGTTTAAAGCACATATCGGCACCCGGGCGTTTCAAGAAATCAGAAGCACTCCTTCAATTTACCTCTCTGCTTACTGGAGATGTCCTGTTTAAAACATGTAGAAGGGATTTTCTTTCCATAAACGTAGCATGTCGCCTAACACGGCACTGCTGCCCTGCCTGGAAGCAATGCTGCCCCCAGACCATGTGTGACTCGCGTCTGGGTCCGCCAGCTCCGGCCGGGAATGAAGAGGAGACACGCAGATCCGCCCGGCTTTGGTTCCCGTCGCCGCGCACGGCCGGGACCTGAGCCTGCGAGCCGCGCCTCCCCGCATTCTGCGCACGAATTTGAATATTCAACACCCCGCTCCGGGCGCGCGCAGGGGGAGTACCCACA
>NW_005355292.1:1162640-1163225 GCF_000412655.1 Myotis brandtii | reverse complement strand
CCCTGGGAGACAGTGGGGGAGGACTGGAGAGGACAAGAGGAAGGAGACGGGGAGGGAACGCATCCCCCGGCGAACACGCCTTAAAGCCAACTCACTAGTGCGGCGGCTCTGCGCGCACAGCATGACCACGCCGGGAGAGCCCTCCATCATCCTTGTAGTAAACGGGCGAGAAGGAGGGCATTTCCGGCGTTATGACTGTGTTTAGGGGAGGGGCGGGGCTAGTCTGGTCCCGCCCCTCACGCCCGGCGGGGGCGTGACGAAGAGTGATCATCCCCCTCAGCCCGCCCCTGCGCCGGAAGGAGGAAGGCGGGGAATCGATCCGGCGTCCGGTGCGAGATCACGTGACGCAACTGCCGGCGGAGGAAAGAGAGGGGTGGGGCCCTTGCGGGAGGGGCGGGTCATCCCTGCTTCTCCTCGGGTCACGTGTGGCAGGAAGTAGCGCCTGCTGCGGAGTTTTCGGGATGGGGACCTCCCTGGACATTAAGATTAAAAGAGCGAACAAGGTTTATCACGCCGGGGTAAGTGGGGTGGGCGGGCCTGCGGATTTTGTGGTTTCCAGGATTCCACGCACATCTGTGTGTTTCT
>NW_005355292.1:1156322-1162456 GCF_000412655.1 Myotis brandtii | reverse complement strand
GATCGCTGGGCTCCCTGGACATCCGGCTCGGCCCCGGGCCCGGGCTGGAGCTGTCGCAGGGAGCTCTGAGACCTCCCTCCTCTGCAGAGGTCTGGTGAAGAAAGGCAGAATTCACCTTCGAAACAGAAATATGCACTTCAGGCTGTGGTCAGCTCTAACACTGTACAAAGTTACTCATTTCTCTGGTTTTATTCTTCGAATAGTATACAGAAAGAATGGCCTATTACAATGAAGTAAAAAAAAATCTTAACTATGCCATTAAGTTCTGTGCCACTGGCCGCTCGCTTAACCTCCTCGGGCCTCAGTTTCCTATTTGCAAAATGAAACTGTTGCAAGGTTCCTCTGCCCCGGGGATTACCAACCCTTACTTTTCATCAGGATCCGTCACCGGGGGGATTTTAAAATGGGATTGTCCAGGTCCCACCCCAGCCATACCAACGATTCCATTGTGCAGCCAGGGTTGAAACCCCAGTTGCTCTCACTCTGTGGAATAAAATTGAGAGTAGTGGTTAGTCACATGAATGCAGCTAAGTCTCAAAAGGGATAGAATACAATACCAGGCAAAAGATCATGGATGAATGCTAAAAGCTTTGGGTGCAAGGGTATTGGGGAAACCTGGTATTTACACGACTCAGTCACCTTAATTGCAAAGGGAAGACATGTTTATAATGAAAGGGTCTGGTAGTCATCACCCAAGTCAAGCCCCACAGTGAACACCTCACCTTACCATCACCACTGATGAGACTGACAGACGTTCTGGTGTAATAACAGGGTTCTGGCATGACGCACTGAGGAGGACACAACCCCCCTATGCAGTATTCCTGCCAAAAATGTCTAACCTAAATCAGTTCATAAGGAAACAATCGGGCATATCCAAAATTAGGAATATTCTATGAAGTAATTGGTCTGGATTCTTCAAAAATGTCATCATCTTGCCTGGCCGCGGTGGCTTAGTGGTTGAGCGTCAACCTATGAACCAGGAGGTCACCGTTCCATCCCTGGTCAGGGCACATGCCCGGGTTGCTGGCTCGATCCCCAGTGGGGGCGTGCAGGAGGCAGCCCATCCATGATTCTCTCTCATCATTGATGTTTCTATCTCTCTCTCCCTCTCCTTTCCTCTCTGAAATCAATAAAAACATATATTTTTTAAAATGTTAATGTCATGAAAAAGGGAATTTTTCTAGATTAAGAGACTAAATGGATATGACAACCAAATACAAGGCCTAATTTTTGGAAAAATAGATTTAAATGTGGACTATCTGTTAAATAATAGTTTTATATTGGTATTAAATTTCCTGAATGTGACATTCATATTTTGGTTATGTAGGAGAATACTGAAATATATAAAGGTCAAGTGTTACAATTACTAAATTTTAAATGGTCCAGCCATAAATGGTTCCTCTCTATTCCTCTCTAAAATCAATGAAAGTATATTCAAAAATAACGGTAATAAAATATGGTACAAGTAATAAAAAGCACATTTAGAAAAGATGCTAGAAATGGAATCGTGAAGTTGACCCAGACGAAAGTCTTACCCAGCCGGGCCCACTGCTGTGGGTGGCAGATGAGGGTGGTGGCCGCTGTGCCATCTAGTGCACATTCTTTGGTGCCGTTATCAGGAGCAGAATCTGCAGTTACTGGTTTATGGCAGTGTTTCTTAATCTTTAGTCACTTTTGCACTTAATGCATTTGACACTAATGCGATTACACTAAATACATTTTAAAGGAGACCTTACATGGCGATTGTCAAAGAAAAACCAGTATAACTTCTAAATAGATGGTTGCTATATATTTTTTAAAATACGTTTTTATTGATTTTTTAGAGATAGGAAGGAGAGGGAGAGAGAGAGAAACATCAACGAGAGAGAAACAGCAATGTCGATCAGCTGCCTCCTGCAAATCCCCTACCTGGGATCCAGCCCGCAATCCGGGCTGCCCTTATCTGATTTGAACCATGACCTCTCTTGGTTCATGGGTCAACGCTCAACCACTGAGCCACACCGACTGGGCTATATGTATATATTTTAAAAGAAAAAAAAAAGTTAATCTGATTAGTTGACAAAAATATACCCCTTGACATATGTGCCTGTGACTCATGTGTTAGACTTATGGTCTGTGATTCAGGGTAGGTGGAGTAGGAGGCCAGCACTGTGCTGGCTGCTTCCTAAGCTCCAGGTGGCAGGACCTCTGCTGGCTAGTCCCTTGATGAGGTCTCAGTGCCTTTGGACGGTGCATGTTTCGAGCGTAGGTTGCACCATGGTTGTGCGCAGCGTGGCCTTTCTTGCCCACCCTCCCTACTCAGGTGTCTGCAGGTGGAACTAACAACATACAGGCTTTCAGTTTTCTCTGTACACCTCCACAGCACTGCTGAAGATTCACTTCCTGAAGATTTGACTCATCGGTGGCAAGGCCAGGACCTGTAATTCTCATGGTTTGCTTGAAGTGGCTGCCACCTATGTTGGTCTGTTCCTTAGGTCATAGGTGATTGTTATAGAAGTGAGCCATGTTTGTCCATGTAACCAGCTAGAACAGTCTGGTGTGTGGTTTTGTCAGCATCGCTCCCACTTTACCAATGAGGAAACCGAGGCCTACACAGGTTGAGGAATTTGCCCGAGGTTACAACTCGCGAGAGTCAATGTCAGCTCAAGTCAGTCAGATTTCAGAGCGTGTCCATCCAGCACTATTATGTCTCCTCCCTAAGAGTGACCATGTTTATGCAGAAGGATAAATTTTTAATGTAGAAATAGTTGTTATTAATTTCCTAAGAGTGCTATAAAAAGCATTGCAATATCTCAATAAAAAACTGGTATGACTTCTACTCAGATGATTCTGTACCGTGTTTAGAGTATCTTAGTTGTGGAAACACTTGAAAATGGCTTTGGTTCTGTTTGTCACCAGAGAACGTAAGTTATGCTTGGATTTAATATTGACATTTGGGTTTTTCCCTAGAAGAGGATGCTCATTCACAAAATGATGGAGTTTTGTTGTTGTTGTTGTTGTTTTATCACAATTGAATAATTTTTAAAAATATAAACATATGTGCCAAATTAACAACTTCACATTTTACAGAAGGCTGGAAGTGAGAGGGTAAGTCTTTTCTTTCTCTTGCTGACCCTCTTTTCTGTCTCTGGGTATCCACTGAAACCTGTGTACTATTCCAGACATTTCTTATGAACAGCAGGTGTGGATGTGTATACACACACACACACACACACACACACCTTGTTCTTTTTGCTTAACAATGTGTCTTTGTCTTGGATGCCTTTCCTTATTACATCTTCATCAATCTCATTCTTTTTTTCTATTGTAACTTAATCAAAACAAATCCATTCAACCAATGTTTATTGATCTCATGAGGCCTACAGGCCAGTGAGAAAGAGATAAATGCGGAAAACAAAAGGTAGATAAATACGGATAAAGTGCACGTCTGAGATGTGAGGGGCACGAAGCAGGTGTAGTCATTTCGGGGGAAGGGAGCTGGGCTTCATTGAGGTGACCGTGCTTGAATCTGGCTTTGAAGTCTAAGCTTTCTCTGTACATCTCCGCAGCATTGGTACAGACTCGGTTACTAACGATTTGGCGCATCGGTGGCAAGCGCAGTACCTGTAATTGGTGTGTAACGTGCACATGTGATGTTTTCTCCCAGAGAGTCCATTCCATTGAGTCCGGGAACTTGACTTGTGTTTCCAGAGCCCCACGGACGGTATGCTGCAGTCAGGAGTGTGATGAAAATTCCCCAATTCCAGATTTCCAGCCAAAGTTGTGATTTCCCAATGAGAGGACTTAACATTGTTTTATAATAACGTGAACTAGCAGAGCCCTTTCCAACTCCCCGTGCTTTCATCCTCACAGATCCTGAAGGGCGGCATTTCCCCCACGTCATTACTGAAAAGACTGAGGCTCAGAATTCAGACATGCAAGAGCACCGATGGGAACAAATATTTGAAATCGTGTCCTTTTATTCTGAAGTGCAGGACCCTGTGCCTTCTCTGGGTCCTAATTCTCATCTGTGGGATGGAGGTGATGCCCACTCAGAGGGTTTGTTGTGAGGATTAAATGAGATCGTATTTTAAAACATTTATTGTAGAGCACAGATTGCCAGTTATAAAATAGTCACAGGGATGCAAAGTACAGCATAGGGAATATACAGTCAATAATACTGTAATACCTACGTATGGTGCCAGGTGGGCACTAGACTTACTGGGGTGATCACTTTGTAAGGTATGTAAATGTCTAGTCACAATGTTGTACACCCAAAACTAATACAACATTGTATGTCAACTGTTATTGAAAAATAAGTTTTTTTAAGAGACATTAATTATAGGTTCTGACTCCAATGGTAGGGGGTAGAGGTACCATTAAGCTTTTCCACGATGTCTTTTCACACCCAGTGTTAATTAAGTTGTTATGTACCCCGCACGTGGCACAGAGCTTCTCAGATGCTGTCCAGGAGTTTGGATGTCCCTTCATGGTGGACTTGGAGGAAGGAGGGCCAGTGACCGAGGCAATCAGATGGATGACCGCATTGTCGGCACTGACGCTGAGTGTGGTTTGGGGTTGCTGTGTGCTGCTTTGCTTGGCGCAGTAGATGTGTTCTTGACCAAAGAGTTTGACTCGGATGCGTTGTAGATTATGTTATTTCAGTGCGCCTGCCAGAGGAGCTTATCAGTTAAAAGAACCCTGCAGTAAATCTTTTTGTAATGTAAATACACTTCATTTGTTTTTATAAATTCAGAATGTTTAACATTCTTTAATCCTGGCGCACGTACTCATGAAAACAGCACTGTTAAATATTATGGTTGTGAAAAACATAAATAAGAGATTTACTGCCCAGCAGAGCCAGGTTACAGTGATGAGGGATTTATGTACTGAGGGCTCATTGCTGTTGCCACAAAGAAAATTCCTACATACATCAGTTCATTATTATGAAGAAAAATTGCAAAGCTAGAATGGTATGAAAAATATAAAAGCCTGTTTTACTTTATCTTCCTGGATTCTTGATATATATATGGTCAGTTATAGTGACTGCTATGGCAAGGACTCGGGGCATAAAAATACAGATCTCTGAAGCCCTGGCCAGGTAGCTCAGTTGATTAGAGTGTTGATCCAATAAGCCACGGTTGCCGGTTTGATCCCCAGTCGGGGCACAAACATGAATCACCAATGAATGCATAAATAAGTGGAACAGCAATTCGATGCTTTCTTTCTCTCTCGCTCTCTCTGAAATGAATTTAAAAATACAAATCTTGGAGCTGGGAGGGATCTCGTTTTGTGGGAGGTGTGAACCTTTAGAAAACACCGTCTTCTAAGCTTGAAGTGGGTCTCCCGTCTCGCTCATAATCGAATTCTCCTGAAAAGGCTGGTCTCCTAAATCACACCCTAACCCTTACATCGTGCATGAGAGGCATTTTCAGAATTAGCCAAGGCCTGTTGGAAAACTGGGATGTAATGAAATCATTCATGTAGTTCTCCGTTTGGTGTTTGGTGCTGCAGACCTTGTGCTGGCCTGGCATGGGTAAGCCTGGCCACGGTGGGCGTGTCAGTTTCCAGACTCTGCAGCCTCGTAAGTCTCAGCACGTCACGGGCACTCGACCCTGGCAGGCACTGGACTTCGGCAGGATGGATGGATTTTTCTCTGCCTTCCTCTCGATGCCAAGTCCCCAGGCTAGTCCTCCTGACCTCACATCATCCTGGGTTCAGCCTGTGTGGCAGCCTCCGCCTTCCTCCAATTCCTGGGGTGATTGTCCCCAGCACCGAACTCTTATCGGTGCTGCTCCAGGATCTTTTTGTGGGAGAGATGGCCCCTCTCTTCCTCCTGTGATTCCCCCTCACCGACCCCTTTCCCACTGCTCCCCGGCCTGAGTCAGCAGAGCCCGGCTGGCCTATTCTGTAGCTGGTCGCTGCTGTCACCATCTTGCCTGACCCTGGTCCTCCTGTTCCTCTGAACCATGTGCCTTCCACTCCCCACTGTCCTTTGGGCTGAGCTGACCCCTCCTGTCCCTTCTCACTCCCATCACTCTAACTGCACCCCTCCTCCCTCAGCTCTGCAGCCCCCTCTCCCCCTGGCCTGCCCTCTGCATCCCCCTCCCCCTGGCCTGTCCCTCTGCATCCCCCTCCCCGTGGCCTGCCCTCTG
>NW_005355292.1:1153294-1156185 GCF_000412655.1 Myotis brandtii | reverse complement strand
CCCTCTGCCCCTGGCCTGCCCTCTGCATCCCTCTCCCCCTGGCCTGCCCTCTGCATCCCTCTGCCCCTGGCCTGTCATCTGCATCCCTCTCCCCCTGGCCTGCCCTCTGCAGCTTCTGTCTCCCCGGCCTGTCCTCTCACGATGGCTTGTCTGCCATCTGCCCTTTAGCACAGACATGTTCCAGGAAAGTGTCACTTGAAGCTGGTTTTCCGCCCACTTTCCATTTGACTTCAGCTGGTTTTCCGCCCACTTTCCATTTGACTTCAGCTACATTCTGGGAGTTTTTGTTTTGTTTTTTTTCAATTATATTTTTACTGATTTCAGAGAGGGAGAGAGAGCTAAACATGAATGATGAGAGAGAATCATTGATCGGCTGCCTCCTGCATGCCCCACACTGGGGATCGAGCCCACAACCCGGGCATGAGCCCTGACCAGGAATTGAACCATGACCTCCTGGTTCATAGGTCAACACTCCATCACTGAGCCACACCGGGGCTAAATATTAATCACTTTTAGAATATGACCCTGTTGTCAAGAAAGTGGTATAAGTTTATATCCTTTTAAGTTGATTATCTCTGTGGGCTTTTTTAGTTGAGGTACATCACATACAATGGATCACTCTCTTCAGTGCACAGTTCTTGGACACTGTAACCACCATCACAGTCACGATGTGGAACAGTTTTGCCACCCCCCAAAGTTCCCTGTGCCCTCCACTAGCCCTGGCAAGCACTGATCTCTTTTTGATCCCTGTAGTTTTTCAGAATGGCATATAAATGGCATAAATTTAACTATATGATATGTAAGCTTTTGAATCTGGCTTTGTCAATTAGCATATTCAAATTGCTGTATGTATTAGTAGTGTGTTCCTTTTTAATCAAGCAAGTCAAACTCAGAAGCTAACACGGGCCAAATAAACAAGGTTTAAAAGTTTATGTGGGCCGCAAAAAAACAAAAGCTTCAGTTTTCATAGAAACGTAGCTTTATTTCGATAGAGACATGCTGAATACAAAGGACTGAAATAAACGAGTCATTGTTAACATAAAGTAATAGAACATTTTAATAAAAAATTAATTCTTGAACATTCACTTACCAGACACTGAATAACTGCACAAATTAATAAGTGTAACACAAATAAACCTATTTTTCTTCTTCTCCGAACACGGAATGTTTCCTGTTGCACACACCAAACAAGTCAGTCCAAGACTAATGACGTGGCCATCGGCTGCTAAAATATTTGCTGCTAGTATTAGTGGAGAGAAATGGTGCGCCTGTGCATAAGGCATATAAGGGAAATAAATGCAACACAATTATAGTAATCAGTCATTAGTGAATGTTGTAGTTCATTATTAATAATCTATATCTATATATATAAAAGCCAACCGGCCGACCAGCCAGTAGCTATGACACGCAATGACCACCAGGAGGCAGGTGCTCAACGTAGGAGCTGCCGAGCTGCAGTGACTTGGCAGCTGTGGTTCTTGGGTGACTTACCCGGAACCAGAGAGGAGGGAGCCTGATTCCGGGGTGGGTCACCCGAGAACCACCCTCTCACAATCCGGAACCCCTCAGGGGATGTTGGAGAGCTGGTTTCGGCCCGATCCCTGCAGGCCAGGCCGAGGGACCCCACCGGTGCACGAATCCCTGCACCGGGCCTCTAGTTATGTATAACAGGATATTGTAAAAATTTAAGTTACGAAATTTTTATTAAAACATTGCTTACGAAATGTTATATTGGCTGGGCCACAAAAATATTCGTTGTGGGCCGCATGTTTGACATGCTTGTTTTTAGTGCTGAGTCATCTTCCCTTGTATGGATGTACCACTTTTCATCCATTTACACATTGAGGGGCATTTGGGTGATTTTGAATAAAGCTACTAGAAACATTTGTGAACAGGTTTTTGTGTGAATGTAATCTTTCACTTGAGTACAATCTAGAAATGGGATTGCTAGGTAGCGTTAGCTCCATTTTAGTGATAGATTGGAGACAATGCATTCTCTTCAAAATTCTCTTTTCTAGTCAACATCACATAATATTGGCCATTATTTACTACCTGGAGAAATCTCTGTGATCGTGTATTTTTCACACAAGGTGGAAAACAGTTGTTACATAGAATAGTGGAGATAGGGATACCTAACAAGCTGAAATCTCTAATGTTTCTGATTTTCATTTCCAACCAAAATGGGTCTCTGAGTGCCACTAGAAAGACTAGAGCGTTTCAACAAGCAATTTGTCTAACTTGTGTTTTCCCACCTTGACTTATCATTTTTTAAAAATTTTGGTTAATTAATGCATTTGATTCTGTCGGTAAATGAAAGGGCAGCTCCTGTTGATGTATGTGCTCTCTAGACCAAATGTGGAGTAAGAGTCCCAGGCGATCCTAAGTGTGTCTGAAACGTTAGGAAGGAAGGACTTGCTCAGGTGCGCAGAGGACTCCTGGGAACAGCGGTGGCTGTCGTGGCACATCATGCTGCTGGGACGGACCATCAGAAAGGGAAGACATTGGAGAGAGAATGGCTGGGACACTCACTGAGAGGCTTTCACTTCTCTGGCTGTTGTGTTCAAGTCCAAAGAGATAATCCAGAGAAATGTGACTTTGTAGCATGCAATCTTGACATCTCTTCCGAGGAAGACCACTGTGCCCATAAGTTACCAAATTTATATAATATATATAAATATATAAAAATATATAAATTATTGATTTCAGAGAGGAAGGGAGAGAGGGATAGGAACATCAATGATGAGAGAATCATTGATCGGCTGCCTCCTGCTTCCGGCACATCCCACACTGAGGGTTTAGCCCACAACCGCCCACAACCCGGGCGTGTGCTCTGATTGGGGATCGAACTGTGACCTCCTAGTTCATAGGTTGACACTCAACCACTGAGCCAC
>NW_005355292.1:1139588-1153178 GCF_000412655.1 Myotis brandtii | reverse complement strand
AGACAGACAGACAGACACATTGATTTGTTGTTCCACTTATGCATTCATTGGTTGATTCTTGTATGTGCCCTGACTGGGGATCCAACCCGAAACCTTGGCATCTCCAGACGACGCTCTAACCAGATGAGCTACCCGTCCAGGGCTCTGCTGGTTCTTTTAATGTCACCTTCTTGTAGGAGATGAATGTATTCCTAGACCAAGCCAACTGAGGTTTTCTATGTGACTTTGTTTAATCTACCTCTACTTTTCTCCTGCCTGTGAGACAAGCAGCTGGGGAGGTTCTCACAGTGCAGAGGCCTCGGTGCCTCCCACTGCTGCAGACAGGGCTTCCTGCTTCCTGCTCGGGGCACAGTTGTAGGATTCTCCATTGGGCTCTGCCTCCTCTGCTCCTTAAAACCTGACCAGTTTCCCCAGCGAGCCCTCACCTTCCAGAAGCTACTTCTACAGCCATGGCCTTGTTTCGGCTTCTTATTGCATGTGTACCACCCCGTCGTCACTCTTTGTGTAGCTCTTCCACCTATTTCATGGTATTTAACTGGTTTTTTGCTTGGTTAAAAATGGAGTTTGTGGTTTTGTTTCTTACTCTGTTGGATGATTTCCAGGAAGCCAGGGGAGATGCTGAGTTGATGTCAACATCTTCAAACCCAGAGTCTAATTATGGGTTTGGTATTTAATTCCCAAGAACAAGAAAGAAAAAAGTTGTGTAGTTGGTAGTGGCCTTTTACATTTAGAGAAGACACAGTTAGAAAAGGTCTCCCTTTACCACCCTCAGGGTCGTGGTTTCTGCTGAGGAAGCCAGCATGGCTGACGGCGGGGTGACGGTCGCCTCTGAATGCCCTGTTCCAGCCTCATCTTTTGGTCTGTGGTTGAAGAAGGCCGTTGGGACTTTTCTCTAGACATGGCTCCCCCAGGACAAAGACTTACATTGATTTGCAGAAGCTCTGTATGGTGTGGTTGCCTCGAAGGCCTCCCCTCGCAGAGGGGTAAGGTTTCACAGGCCAGTGGGAGCCCAGGCTGCGTGCTGGCCCACTCTGACGATAGCACAGGCCAAGGCCCTCTTCAGGGCCAAGATGCGTAGTCAAGAGCACTGGGATCTCTTACTTTGTCTTGTGTGTGCACATGTGTGGGGCTGCATCTCTCTTATCCGTGTTTCTTAATCTTTTTCATGTCAAGGGCCTCCTTGATTGAGAGGCCAAACGCTATGGCTCTTCTTCCTAAAACATCGCACGCCTGCCTGTGGCTTTGTACATAGTTTCTGGGGTTCATTGCCATCCTTAAGTCTGAGTGGCCTCTCTTGAAGTCATGGCCCTCAGGTGAAGAACCTCCACTTACTATGTTGGGGGAGGAATGGGCACTGTGTCCTCCTTGTCAAGAGTCTAGACCAGCCGTGGGCAAACTACGGCCCGCGGGCCGGATCCGGCCCGTTTGAAATGAATAAAACTAAAAAAAAAAAAGACCGTACCCTTTTATGTAATGATGTTTACTTTGAATGTATATTAGTTCACACAAACACTCCATCCATGCTTTTGTTCCGGCCCTCCGGTCCAGTTTAAGAACCCATTGTGGCCCTCGAGTCAGAAAGTTTGCCTACCCCTGGTCTAGACACAAGTCTGCGGGGAGGTTCTCCGTGATGTTCCGGTTTCCCCTAATTTATATTCAATTTCATGTAATATTCAAGTTCATTCTGTCCTCCTTTGCCAAGACTAATCAAGAATTGTATGGTATACCTAAGACTAACACAATGCCATATATCAATTATAGCTCAATTAAAAAGAAAGAAAAAGGTCGTTTTCTCATTACTGTGAGTCTTAACTTGTTGAAATATCTTAGGTTTCTAAAATTCTTGGCTCCTTGGGCTATTCTTGGACAAATTCTGTATCTTCCTTTTGTTGGTAGGAGTTGAATAGACCTGTATATTATTAGAATGTCTAATTTATCTACAAATACTTTATTAATTTTGTATTCTCTCCACTATATTCTTAATTAAAATCAAAGAATGACAAGAGAGTCCCTTGGGTCATGAAGTACTTATTCTTCTTGCTCCCAAGGTACTTCACTGCCTTGTCCTTGTTGAGCAGTAGGTTGGGGAGGTTCTCCTGGCGTCCTGGTTATCAAGTGCCAGCCAGCAGCCAACCCAGTCCCCATCCCAGGAAGCTCCCTGAGAATGTCCTGATTGAGTAGAAGCAGAACTTCCCTCAAGTGCCGTTGTGTTGTTTACTTAATAACGTTTATGAAATTATTTTGTCTCATTTTATTTCTGGGACATACCAGTGAAGTGTGTGTTGTTTTTTTAAAATATACTTTTATTGATTTCAAAGAGGAAGGGAGAGGATTAGAGAGATAGAAACATCAATGATGAGAGAGAATCATCGATCGGCTGCCTCCTGCACGCCTCCCACCCGGGATCGAGCCTGCAACCCAGACATGTGCCCTCAGCCGGAAGCGAACCTGGGACCCTTCAGTCTTCAGGCCTATGCTCTATCTACTGAGCCAAACCGGCGAGGGCTGAAGTGTGTTTTTAAAAATATACTGGTGGCTTTAAATTTTTGAAAGTTAGATTTGTTTGATTTGGGTTATACAAAACTTAATAGAATTAATTTTAATTAAATGTAAAAGTTATTTCAGAGGAATTTTCATGTACATTTGCTCATGAGCTTTTAACATTAAGAGCTGTACTCCTTGAATTCTGCTTAAAATGGAAATGCTAGTGTTTGTTTTCACTCAGACTTCAGGGCTGTGGGGTGGGGAGTGGGAAAGACACATACCCAGCACGTTTAGTACTGAGGCCCGCCTCCAGAGTTCCGCCCAAGGAGAGGACTTGGTGAAAGCTGTTTCTCTAGTGACTAGAGGAAATAGAAGGTAAACAGATGTAAACACCAGTAGAACAGGTTGGTTTTTAATGCTTTGATCTGCAGGTCATTTTTCATTTTTGCTGTTTTTCTTTTCTTTTTTTCTAGTTTTATTGTCAACTTTCTGTCATGTTACTGTTTGGCGTCAGTCGTGCTACATTTCTGAAGGTCATTTAAGAAACGCATTGTTTTGTATTTATTGTAGAATCTCTGTTCTGGGTGATGCTGTTTCATCTCCTCAACTTCCTTTTCCTCTTCATACCCCCAACCTCACCCAGAGCAAATTGAAACTGTGACGTTCTATGGACAGAAAGAAACTGCCATGAATGGAAGAATGCAGTGAATGTTCGTATTATCTTACTTGGTAGTTATCTTCAGATAAATGGAGATGATGCGAAATGGTTGTGAACCAGGGGCCTTGGCCTTGAACATTCACCAGATGACCGGATGTGGAGGGACAGGAAGCTCTCCGGTGAAAATGCCGGCTGCCTTCTGGGATGTATAGATAACCTCTAGGTCTCTCCAGGGAGGCCGGCTGGGCTGACGCTGTGTTAAATTACTCTCGCACGTGGAAGTGTGCAGTCACTTTCGTCAGCATCCTTGAGGGAGAACCTCGAGACAAGGGTTTTATTTTATTGCATTCCTTCTGAAGAGAGCGCTGCCATTCACGTGGGGGGACTCTGCCATTCGCCCCAGGCCCTTCTCTGCCCTTTTGAATTCAGACCTTTGTTGGGACTCTCCCAGCCGGAAATGAAGATGTTTCTGGAAGGCTGAGATGGGATGAGATTGGGTGCCCAGCCTGCCCTGTAATTATCAGTACCCACCCCCACCTCACCTGGACCCAGGCCCGTACTCAGGGCCCTTCCTTCTCTCCTGGCCTCCTGGTGTCTGATCTGTAATAAGTGCTTGGTCAATGTCTGCATCTTTGAACAAATTGCTGGTGAAAGAGGCCTGCTTTTGCTGATGAACAAGGTGGCTGAAGGGACCTCCTCGTTTGACTGGGGCTGCCTCCTCTCCTAGGAGATGCTCTCGGGCGTGGTGGTCATCAGTGGGAAGGACCCCGTGCAGCACCAGGGCCTCTCCCTGACCGTGGAAGGCACCGTGAACCTCCAGCTCAGCGCCAAGAGCGTGGGTGTGTTCGAAGCTTTCTACAACTCCGTGAAGGTAGGAATGCCTGGTGCACGCCATCGGTTCAGTACTCATGTTTGTGGTGGTTTTTACTTGTTGTCTGTCGGTATTTTGCAAATGGTGCAGTGATAGTCACACTTTTAATATTTACTAACCAAGCTGGAAAATAGGTCCGCTGATTCTGAATAGGTCCTTGACTGGAAGTGGCTTGCTTTATTCCTGTCAGAGAGGAGCAGGAGAGCGGTCAGGGCTGAGCCGGCCATGACCAAGGCCAGCGCTCCTCGGAGGTATGCGGTGGTCCTGCCCTCACCCTCCTCCAGTGGGACTGTCACTGTCCCTGTGCGCACGGCTGCTGCTGGATATGACGTGCTGGAAGAGCAGTGGCCATTCTTTTTGTCATTTAGGGTGGATTCCAGATTCCAGAATGTGAACTCTTTTTCTGTATTTATAGTTTCCTTTTCCTGAAGGACATATTAACTTTCATATTTGAGGGGGGAAGAGGTAAGAGGAAAGAGGGGCTCGTTAACCGCATTCCCATTCAGGACCGTCCCGTGTTTTCTACATTAGCTCTTAGAGTTTCACATCACGAGCCAGGCCCTGTCCCTCAGGGGATGAGACACAGAGACTGGGAGGCTCAGAACGTTCCCGGCGGTGGACTGAGTGGCTTCTCTTTGCAGCCGATCCAGATTATCAACAGCACCATCGAGATGGTGAAGCCGGGGAAGTTCCCCAGCGGCAAAACCGAAATTCCTTTTGAATTTCCTCTGCACGTGAAGGGGAACAAAGTTCTGTACGAGACCTACCATGGCGTGTTTGTCAACATTCAGGTGAGTTTCCCAGCATGCAGTGGTCTTCACAACTTCCTCCTGGTGGTCCTTCCACTGGAAACGTGTGGGTGGACCTAGAATGTAACCCTGCGCTTCCTGCCGTGACCGCCGTGTGCTCCATGTCCGCGTCTCGCTTCCCCGAGGCACACGTTTCCTGTGTGACCATTGTTTTCAGCAGGAGCCCGGGGGACCCACGCTGCAGCTTCTTAAAACCCCTTGTGTCCCGTGCTCTGTGCAGCCACACGGGCTGTGAAGGGCGCTTTCATTGCTGGGTAACAGATAGGCCGCCTCCTCTCGGGCACCGACCAGCTTGTCTGTTTTTATTCGCATAAACATCTCTTTGTTTAACACCCAAAGGCTACTGCTGCAGCATAGGCTGTATCCTCTATTGAACAAACCTTGTAAATGAGGGGAAGTGTATTTATGACTTCCTGTCCACCGCTGTGGTTCCGGATGTCTTTCACAGTTGCTATTGTCTCTGCATTTGGAGGCATGACTGAGAGAGAGAGAGAGAGAGGGAGGGAGGGAGGGAGGGAGAGCGAGCGCGCGCCTTCCCTTCAGTCAGTGGCAAGAAGGGTACTTTTGTGATGTCAGTCCTGCTGCGGCCCCCTTGCTTAATGAGACGAGACACGTGTTGTCTTATGTGCAAAAGGGCTGAAGTTAGGAATTTTTTGATTTAATAATAAAGTTTTAGCTGATAATTTGGTCTTGGTAGAGACCATTCCCCTGCTAGTCACCCTTTTTACAGTGAAAAGTACCCTTCCTAGGAGTCTGCTCTCAGTCTATGGGCGAGCATCTTCTTGCTTCATGCCTGTTGATGGTGTTTACTGATGGTCAAAAAAGATGGAATCTGCACCTTCTTTTGTGCCCTGCTCAAGTCTGCCCACTCTGACTCCTGCCGCTCCTACCCCCGGATCACGCTGCAGTGACGGGGAAAGATCACGATGAGGTGGAAAGAGGCAGGGCTTTGCGGACAAATCTGAGCTCGAATTACAGAACTGCGTAGAGACTCGGAGCATGGGCTCCTGCTCCGGCAGGTGTGACTCCAGAGCCCACCTCTGTGACCCCCGCAGCCTTCGTGGCCTCTCCTAGGGGTGAATGAGGTCTTGGCGTGAAGTGCTCAGTTACAGTGACAGCCTGGCATGAGGGTGTGCCACTGTATGGTCACTGAATGACTAAGTGAGTTAGTGTGACTGCCCTTGCCCTGAGAATTCTTACATTTCTATTGTTAGAACTGAGATAGTACATCTGAGCGAAACACAGTTCCTGGAACATAGCATCAGCATTTTCCTCCGCCTCCCCCTTTGTCCAACCCTCCCTGGCTTACCACCAGCTGCCTTGTATATTAATTATGCTTTCACACTTAAGAAACATTGTGACCAAAAGTTAGTGCCTGTTATTCACACCCTTTTATTTGCAAGTTATAGAAATCCAACTCAAGCTGACTTAGCCAAATAGGGATATGGATCAAAGAACTAGCGACTCCCAGGAGCGTCGAGGCCAGGTCTCCCCTGTGTGGCACAGCTGGCTGCCAGCAGGTGGCTGCGGCCCACCGTCTGCCCTTGCAGATATCACTGGCTTCTGCTCTCAGTGCCTGCTCCTCCTCACCCTCCACTCGGCCTTGCTCTGTGCTGTGGGCGGGACCCTGCACCCCTGTTCCGTGGGTCCGTCCACAGGATGGCTGTGGGAGTCGGCTGAGGAGTAACCTTAACGTGTGTTTTTAAATAGAGAAATGCCTTCATTTTGAGCATTAACTCACCCTTCTGTGTATATTGATTTCAGATACACATTTATTAGACTACGTTTCCCTGAAACACTGACTTGTCTCCTTGAACATTCTAAGATGGAAACAAATGACGCTGAATGCCGTTTTCTTCCCCGTTTCCATCCAGTACACCCTGCGCTGTGACATGAAGCGGTCGCTGCTGGCCAAAGACCTGACCAAGACCTGCGAGTTCATCGTGCACTCGGCGGTGAGCGGCCGCGGGCCCTGCCGGGCTCACTGCTCCCAGTGAGGAGTCAGCCTGTCACTGACGAGCACCCGCGTGGTGTCGCTCCCTGCGCCCGGCGTCCCCTGGGTGGTGCATGGCCTCGCATGGCGCTGCACCTGGGGGGTTTGTGCCCCGTTGAGGAGTCCCAGCAGGGGACCCACCTCTGTTAGCAGCAGTGACCACGCTGGGGGGGTCTCACCTTTGTCCTGGGGGCACTCACCTCAGCCCTCAGGCTGCACGGCAGACAGCTCAGATGGCCCAGCCTGGTGGAGCATCAGGGCCTTAACGTTCGTGGCAGACCCAGCAAGAACACACAGGGGCACGCGGGGTGGGGTGGGTCGCCCCTCCTACCACCTCCTGGTCCTCAGCAGTGACATAAGGTTCTTAACAAATGCCTTTCACGTGTCACCTTCGGGAACTGGAGCCTCCGTCCCACCAGGAGACGCCGGGGAAGTTGCCAGGAGTCCTCTGCGGCGCAGCTGGGGCTGTGCCTCGGGCATGCAAACCTCGCAGTGGCGGGCAGCGCTGGCCTCCATGTGACACCTGGTGATACAGTCATGCTCACAGCCCTGGGTCCCTGTGTCTTACACGGCGGCTGCCCCCTCTGTCCACATCCACGGTAGCCTCGTTCCCTCGTGCGTTCAGCGCCCACGTACCCTGCCTCTTGGTGCCGCCCTTCCTGTGTCTAAAGAGGGAAGAAGTCTGACCCACAGAACTCCTGGCCCTCAAGCCCTGATTGTGGTTTCCCTCCCGCTGCAGCCTCAGAAGGGGAAACTGACTCCGAGTCCCGTGGACTTCGCCATCACCCCCGAGACCTTGCAGAATGTCAAAGAGGTACGTGCTCCTCACCCCAGGCCAGCCCTGTTTTCTCAGCCCCTGGGCCCACTGGCAGGCTGTTGCCGATGGTTCCTCATTTGGCTGCCGAGGGAGATTCCTGATTATCGTCTGTACCCCAGACAGTCTGGAGTTCTACTCTGATTTCTTTTTAAACTCAGAAACTCCTTAGGAGACTCATACTTGTGGGAAGTTTCCTAGGATATATGTTTATCATTTCTTACATCTTCTCCTAGTTTTGCACTGTGGTTAGACTCTTCCCTGAGCCCAGTCCCCACCACCTGCGTGTGGCCACCTGTCTCTCCGCCTCCACGGACACAGCTGTTCTTCCTGCGCCCACCCCACAGCCTGTTGATCAGTCGGGTTGAAGGCAAGCTCGGGACGGCTCCCGAGTGAGGCTGGCCTCCTCCCTCAGAGCCACAGCGGAGCAGGGCGTGTGGTAGGCGGCACGTCCACTGACCACCTGCTTTGGAGCACAGGACTCCAGGGGCCCGTCAGACTGACCTTCTGCAGGAAGCAACCTTGTGAGGAGACTCACGGGGACAGTGGGTAGGGATGGGCCCGGCTCCACCTCTACCACCTCACCTGCCCTGAGAGCTCCCGAGGGCTGTCCCAGTCAGCCCCACTTTTTCTTAAGTTGGTTAGAATAAGTCTATGTTTCTTGTAAAGAATCTAAATCAGCGGTTCTCAACCTTCCTAATGCCGTGACCCTTTAATACAGTTCCTCATGCTGTGGTGACCCCCAATTTCATTGTTACAAATTGAACATAATTAAAGCATAGTGATTAATCACAAAAACAATATGTAATTATATATGTGTTTTCCGATGGTTTTAGGCGACCCCTGTGAAAGGGTCGTTCAACCCCCAAAGGGGTTGCGACCCACAGGTTGAGAACCGCTCATCTAAATGCTAGAAAACGTGGTAACAGCTGGAGTGAGGAACTGTGGTGAGCAGAGAGAGAAAAGCAGCCCAGTGCGGTCCCTCGTCAGCGCACCGAGCCCGACTAACAGGGTGGAACCATTCTTCCTGATTTGAAGACCATCCCATTGTGTTCCTTCCACCTCGCCCTGTGCTCTGGTAGATTGTATTGTTCCTTTTCCTGATTTATTAAGGTTGTGTTTGTTTCTTTCTGTTCTTAGTGTTGTTTGTTCCTTTTTTCTCTAACATCCTGTTTCTCCTCTCCTAGTCGTTACCCTTAAATGTTCAGATACACATGGACGTTACAAGTTTAAATAACACTGAGACTCAGCTCCGTCTGACAGAAGGCTTGTAACGTTTTTGCATTTTCTCTCCTCACTCCGCCTTGTTTGTTGTGTTTGAAATCGACGTTCCGGTTGTCATCAGTTTCATTTTTCCCAGTGTTAGTCTTTTTTGGCTTACAGACCGGTTCTTCGTCGTCGCCTGAAGTTTCACAGTCACATTCCGTAGCGTTAACTAAGTTTTACCATGGTCATTGCTCGCCATTGATGCTACTCCCTTGTGTTTTCTTCTTTTCTCAACTTTGTTCTCGTTTAGCTGGAATACATCCTGGAGTCCTTCTTTCAGAAAGGGTGGGGAGTGAGCGTGAACCCTCAAGTGGCCGGAAAACCCCTTACTTGCTCCCACACTTGAATCCTAGTCTAGGTAGAAAAGTCCAGCTCTAATGTCATTTGCCCTTAAATAGTTCGTTCCCTGGGTTTCTAGTGCCCAGTGATACTGATGACAGTCTGGTCCTCACATTGTGTGAGCTGCTGTTCCCTCTCCCTCTCCCTTATCCCTCCTCCCTACAAACTCCCAGCCTCTCCCCTCCCTGTGCTGGATCTGGCTTTAGTCTGTGTGTCTGGCATTCAGTGGTCCCCTGCACTGGGAGGCCGAGCCTGCCTTCAGTCCTGGGAATGTCTCGGATATCATTTCCTGGACGCATCCCAGAGAAGCTCTGGGCTCAGGCCCCGCTCACTGATCGCTCGTCAGTGGTATTTAGCGCTCCGGGTGGGATGCTTACTCACCACCACGATTCCTTCCTGCGCAGGACTCCTCCTCCACGCTGCCCTTTCTTCATGGCGGATGCAGCGCCATCATCCCCGCCTCCTGTGGGTGCTGTTTCCCGGGGGTAGTTCTCTCTGTAGAGTGCGTACCTCCTTTGCTTGCTCTTATTTTCCTCAAGTGTGTATTGACTCTTGGTTACTAGTTTATATTGTAGATGAGGCCCTGAGACGTATGGTCTTGTTAGGCCCTGTCCTTGGCCCAGAGAATCTGTTCTGGTTATAAACGCGCTCTGGCCGAGGAGCCGAGCTTGGAGTTATAGGGGGCGGAGGCCTGGCCCTGTAGCTTCTCTCAGGGCAGGGTGTGCGGGCAGCTTGTCTTTGGGTCGCCGGGCTCCTGCTCTGTGGCCGAAGTGCCTTGGGACATTTCTCTCCTTGCCCAGCCTGCTCTGGGCGTCTCCTGGGTGGAAAGTCCCCCATTAGGGAAGCTGCAGGCCACCTGGGCAAGTGCTAGCGTCAGAGGCTCATGAGGCCAGTTGCCCACCCTCTGGTGCGTTACCTGGGAGCCTCCCCTGGCTGCCCTGCCCCCGGGTGCCCCCCCTCTGGTCTGACGCCCGTGCCTCCTGGGCACGCTCGCTCTCAGCGCTCTGCCAGCTGTAGGCCGCAGTCCCTGAACTCTGGTGAGCGTCATCGTCAACCACAGTCTCAGAAATGCCCCCTGAGGTGGCCTTGGTGGCGGCCTCGGTGGCGCCGTGGCTCTGCCGGGGGCGGGGGAGGAGGGGGCTGTTTGGACTTGTGTGTTCATCATGCTGGGCCAGGAGAGGGCCGCTGGTGAGGCTCCTCAGCTGGATCTTGAGAGTTTTCATTGCTCATTTGCTTAAAAGAGTTTTAATGTGGTGCTACTGGTGCTTACTTTTCTAAACAAGTAGCTGCTTTTACTTTAGTTATTTTTAGAACTTGGCCTTGAATGAAGACTTTTTTCCAGCTCCCTGCCCTTCAGTCCCAGGCCTGTGCTGTCCAGTAGGACGGCCCCGGCCACAGGTGACCGCTGGTCTGAGCTGAGGCGCTGCGGGCGGAAGGTTTGGGTGCCCGAGACTCAGCCTGAGAAAGAGAACATAACGTCGTACTTTTCAAATATTGATTGTATGTGGACGTGATACTGTTTTGGATGTATTGGCTAATTTTACCTGTTTCCTTTACTTTTTAAAATGTGGCTACTGGAAACATTTAAGTTACGTATGTGGTCACATGTGTGGCTCACGTTACGTTTCTGCTGGACGGTGGTCTAACTCTGAATTATCTCCAGCGACTGGACCAGCCCGAGGCGAAGGCGCGACAGCAGTGTGGGACTCCTCATCTGTTTCCACATCATCACCCACTGGGGCCAGTCTCCTCTGCCCCCAGAGACAAGAGACAGGCCCACGGGCTCCCAGTCCAGCACGGAGGAGCACTGTTCTCTCTGCGTTTCTTGAAATAAAATAATTGTGTCAACTTTTCAAAATTGTATTACACAGAACATTTTAAGTTCTTTTTAAAAAATATATTTTTTTTGATTTTTTTTTTTTTTTTTAGAGAAAGAAACATTGATGAGAGAGAAACATGAATCAGGTGCACGCCCCCTACTGGGGAGCAAGCCCAAAACCTAGGCATGTGCCCTGACCAGGAATCAAACCTGTGACCTCCTGGGTTGACACTGGACCAGCCGGGCTTAAATTGTTTTTTTAAACTTTTTGGCGTGTGGGTGTGACTAGTTGAGTTAAATACTTCTCAGACGCTTTTGTACGTCATTTCCTCTGTGAGGAGCTTTCCCGTCTGACCTCGCCGTCAGGGTGGCGGAGGGCCTGTGCGGGGCCGCATCTGCAGGAACTCAGGCAGTCAGTTAAGTTGACAGAAGATGCAAGTACTCATCTACCTTTTCCCCATTTTGTAAAACAGGGTTCCGTGGGTTTTAACAAAATTATATTTGCTTAAAAGAGTTTTAATGTGGTGCTACTGGTGCTTATTTTTCTAAACAAGTAGCTGCTTTTACTTTAGTTATTTTTAGAGCTTGGTCTTGAATGAAGACTTTTTTCCAGCTCCCTGCCCTTCAGTCCCAGGCCTGTGCTGTCCAGTAGGACGGCCCCGGCCACAGGTGACCGCTGGTCTGAGCTGAGGCGCTGCGGGCGGAAAGTTTGGGTGCCCGAGACTCAGCCTGAGAAAGAGAACATAACGTCGTACTTTTCAAATATTGATCGTATGTGGACGTGATACTGTTTTGGATGTATTGGCTAATTTTACCTGTTTCCTTTACTTTTTAAAATGTGGCTACTGGAAACATTTAAGTTACGTATGTGGTCACATGTGTGGCTCACGTTACGTTTCTGCTGGACGGTGGTCTAACTCTGAATTATCTCCAGCGACTGGACCAGCCCGAGGCGAAGGCGCGACAGCAGTGTGGGACTCCTCATCTGTTTCCACATCATCACCCACTGGGGCCAGTCTCCTCTGCCCCCAGAGACAAGAGACAGGCCCACGGGCTCCCAGTCAAGCACGGAGGAGCACTGTTCTCTCTGCGTTTCTTGAAATAAAATAATTGTGTCAACTTTTCAAAATTGTATTACACAGAACATTTTAAGTTCTTTTTAAAAAATATATTTTTATTGATTTTTTTTTTTTTTTTAGAGAAAGAAACATTGATGAGAGAGAAACATGAATCAGGTGCACGCCCCCTACTGGGGAGCAAGCCCAAAACCTAGGCATGTGCCCTGACCAGGAATCGAACCTGTGACCTCCTGGGTTGACACTAGACCAGCCGGGCTTAAATTATTTTTTTAAACTTTTTGGCGTGTGGGTGTGACTAGTTTAGTTAAATACTTCTCAGACGCTTTTGTACGTCATTTCCTCTGTGAGGATCTTTCCCGTCTGACCTTGCAGTCAGGGTGGCGGAGGGCCTGTGCGGGGCCGTGCGGGGCCGCATCTGCAGGAACTCAGGCAGTCAGTTAAGTTGACAGAAGATGCAAGTACTCGTCTACCTTTTCCCCATTTTGTAAAACAGGGTCCCGTGGGTCTTAACAAAATTATCCATCTTTGTTTCCCGTTGTTGTTTATCCTAAATGACTGGAGTCATTTCCAGTCCTGACGCCCTTGTCTTCGTCCTGTGTTAGAGAGCCTTGCTCCCCAAGTTCCTGGTCCGAGGACATCTGAACTCGACCAACTGCGTCATCACGCAGCCGCTCACGGG
Organism: Myotis brandtii; assembly: GCF_000412655.1. Lineage (NCBI taxonomy): Eukaryota > Metazoa > Chordata > Mammalia > Chiroptera > Vespertilionidae > Myotis > Myotis brandtii. Next base: position 1,140,367 of record NW_005355292.1, on the reverse strand, counting down.
CGAGCTGGTGGTGGAGAGCTCGGAGGCCGCCGTCCGGAGCATCGAGCTGCAGCTGGTCCGCGTGGAGACCTGTGGTGAGGGCCCTGCGCTGCCTCCTGCCGGGAGCCTCGGGGGGGAAGGGGGAGGGGGGGGTCCAGTGATGGACGGAGGACGGGCTGTGAGGGAGGGGACTCTCGGGAACCCTGGCGAGTGGGGAGTGGGGAGTGCGTCCACGCAGGTTCTCATGGTCACAGGGCGTCCTGATCGCTGTGGGAAGCTCGTTGGACGGTCCTGCTTTCTGACCACATGGTGCTCGCCCCTCCCCCAGGGTGTGCAGAAGGCTATGCCCGGGACGCCACAGAGATTCAGAACATTCAGATCGCCGACGGGGACGTTTGCCGGGGCCTCTCGGTGCCCATATACATGGTCTTCCCCCGGCTGTTCACCTGCCCCACACTGGAGACCACCAACTTCAAAGTGGGTGAGTGCCAGCTCCCAGCCCTCAGTCCTGAGATGGGCGTGGCCCACAGAAGGGACTGCCCGTGCCCGGGACAGACACGCGGTCTGCTCGGGTCAGGCACAGCTCAGAGCGCTAGTCCTTCCGTCACTCCACGGAGCTCACAGAGCTGCCATGCTGGGGCGGGGGTCCATCACCAGCAGTCCCAGCTCTTGAGGGCACTGCCTTGTCACCCAGGGAAACGCCAGCAGCCACGTTGGTGTGGGCCAGGGCAGGGGACGGTGTGGGCCAGGGCAGGGGACAGTGTGGGCCAGGGCAGGGAATGGTGGGGCCAGGGCAGGGG
>NW_005355292.1:1122980-1139193 GCF_000412655.1 Myotis brandtii | reverse complement strand
GACGGTGTGGCCAGGGGCGGGGGACGGTGAGGCTAGGGCGTGGGATGATAAACTGACGGGAACTAGCACAGCAGTGGACAAGCCGGTGCTGTGCATGAGGTCAGGGCGGGGACCAATCCGGGACAGTTCCGTGGCCATTAGTCACTTGAAACCTGTGTTTGTGGACAAGCTTCTGCCCACGGCCGAGGCCCCCAGTGAGGAGGTTGAGGCCTGGGAGCTTCTGCTGCTGTGCCGATTCTCTGAGCAAAGGGGACCCAGTCCCGAAGGCCGTTGCGTCCTATTAACGTCACATCCCCCCTAAATCTTGTGAGGTGTGTTATGTTTAGTCCAGAGAGGATCTTTGGTTTTAAACTAGACCATGATTTTACTTAAACCAATTCCAAATAACGTAACTTAAGGGTGTTTTTATCACCAGAGTGAGTGAGTGCTGTTGGTTGAAAGAGGGAGGCTGTCGGCCGCACTGAATCCCGGGCCTCTCGGGCCTGTCCTTTGTCTTCTCAGAATTTGAGGTTAACGTCGTGGTGCTGCTTCAGGGCGACCACCTCATCACCGAGAACTTCCCGCTGAAGCTCTGCCGGATGTAGGGATGGAGCCGGAGGGAGGATGGAGCCGGAGGGAGCACGGAGGTGCAGGGCGGGGCCCCTCCCGGAGCCGGAGCCGGAGCCACCGCAGGCCCATCTCAGGGATTCTGGGCAGATGTGGACCTGACCCCTCAGATCCGGTCACCTCCTTCCTCGTGTCCTCCACGCTCCTGCTCCCAGCGGCGCCTGGTCAGTCCTTTCCTTCGAAAGTCATCGGGACTTCCCAGTGTCTTGGCAAGATCATTTCCTGTGACTCCCGCCTTCCAGCTGCTCGTTAGGGACTGAGGACATGTCTGACCACGGTGTGAGCTTCGCTGGAGTCAGGTCCTGGGGACCTCAGGGGCCAGGCCTGTCTGACCGGGTCGCGACGTGGCCGGGACTGCGAGCCCAGAGCCACTACCCTTCGAAAGTCATCGGGACTTCCCAGTGTCTTGGCAAGATCATTTCCTGTGACTCCCGCCTTCCAGCTGCTCGTTAGGGACTGAGGACATGTCTGACCACGGTGTGAGCTTCGCTGGAGTCAGGTCCTGGGGACCTCAGGGGCCAGGCCTGTCTGACCGGGTCGCGACGTGGCCGGGACTGCGAGCCCAGAGCCACTGCCGACAGGGACAGGGACAGGGACGGGGACGGGGAGCTCCTGGCTGGTGGTGCCCGCAGATGCGCTCCGGGGAGGGGTGCCGGGTGGCCTCCACTGCAGGTGTGGGCATGTATTCCGCGCTGCCCTGTGGTTCTCCCACATTTTTCATGAGAACTTTAAAGTGTTCTTGCTGTCATGGGGGTGAGGGAGTTGGGTGACAATGGCTGAAGTGGTAAGTCTCAGGACCTGGTATGAAATCTGGTGCCACCATATTCCCAGAATGCACTTCCATGCCAGCCTATGTGAGGGGCACATATGTCCATGCCTGGTGTCGGGTGCACTGGCTGGTGCAGGATGGGGCCCTGGACCAAGGAACCCGGCCTCTGCGACCTCCAGAGACCTGTGTCAGCCAGACCCCTCTGGTTCAGGGTGTGGTGGGCCTGTTACACCCACTGCTCCCCCCCCACCCCCTCCCCTGTCCTGCATTCTTCCCACCAGCACACTGAACAGTCCTCAGAAGTAAGCCCTGCGCTCTGCAGGCCACCTGGCCTTCCCTTCCAGTCCTCCCTCCTGGACAGGCTCAGGCCGGGCGGCTCAGGCTGGCGGCCGTGGTCCCCGCAGCCTCTGGTGACGAGAGAGGCTGAGGGCCAACAGCTGACTCAGGCTCGGCTTCGTCGGGCCGTCGGTTCCCTCAGAGGACACTCTGCTCCGTCTCCTTTGATGCTCACGTGACACTAACAATGACCTGTCTTCGATGATGTGTTCACAGTGGCAGAAAACAGAGGCTATACTTTTTGGTAAATTTCAAAGGTAGAAATCATGTTTAATGAAGAAAAAAAAGCTAAATGAGAACTTTGAAAAATGGTTTGGGATGTGTATTGCTATATAAGTTCTTTACTAAACCAGTTTATGGATACAAATATAACAAGTGCTGTCCTTAGGGAGTAATTCTTACCTGAAGAGGATCCACAGCCCATTTCCTTCTGCCCAGGCGTCCCAGGCAAGGGCCTCCGGCTAGACATTCCCTTCTTGGCCAGACACCTGCACTGTGGTTGCCAGGGAAACGCGGATGTTTGGGTGTCCCGGACAGCAACCACCTGCTGCTGCCCAGGCTGGCTGGGCATCCACTCTCAGGCTCAGGGTTGTCAAGTTCTCCCGTTCGGGCCCGAGGAGAGGAGGAGGAGGAGGAGGAGGGGAGTCAGAGCCGTGAGTGCACTGTTCTGGAAAGGTCCGCTGGGCGGAGCACATTCTGGCCGTCAGAGCTCCAGCAGGATTGGGCTCAGTTCCCAGCCACGCTGAGCTCCAGGGCAGGCGGAGAGGAAAGCAGAATAAAATGTCAAAGCCGAAGCATCGCGCCTGGGTTTGTCGAGTCCCTGTCCGAGGCCCGCTGTCCGAACGCGGCGGGACGGAAGCTGACTGGCTCCCCAGGGGAGTCCACGTCCTGAACCTGAGTGTCACTGGCCCTTTGAAAACTTCGGGCTGAGTTGCCCCACGGCCAGCGGTGGTTGGGCTGTAGCAGGTCACAGGCCCTCCCGCATCCCTTCTGCTCCCGCTTCTGGTTCAGAAACGGTTGTATTGCCAAGGACCCCCGCCTGCCTGGTGAGGGACTTAACTTCCTATTCCTTTGCCTCTAGGTGTGGTCATGTGACAGGTGAGGGGCTGGCAGTTGATGACAGAAAGGCCATGTTCCCCACCTTCCTGCCCGTCCTGGGGAGGGGCCACCTAACGCGGCCCAGTTCCACCTGCGCCGAAGCCGCCCCCCCACCTGCCTCCTCCGGGCCTCACCCTGACCTGTCACTGTGTCCTGTTTCCCCCCCACGGCATCTGTCACCTCACCTGTTGAGAGGCACCAGGGCTCTGCTCCCTCTGCTCACAGTCCGGTCCCCTCAGTGTGGATCCGCTGGATCAAACAGGTGAAGTCCGGACACGGAGGGAATGTGTGCAGCTGGATCCAGTTTAGGGATGACGTGGTGATTGAAGACCCAGGCGTCCCAGGCAAACCATGTTCTAGTCCCAAATTCCTTGCTCTGAGTGTAAGTGTCGGGGAACGATCTGAACCCACTCAGAGCTCGAGAACGCTGGATAGTGAGTGACCCCCCAGCAACTCCTGAGGGTTTATTCCTGCTTCACAGCCGAGCGCAGGAAAGCCGAGGCCTGCCCCGTCCACGTCTGTTGACCTGTGGCCATCCTGCCGCCCCTCCAGGGAGAACTGGAGTCAATGGTCACAGCCACCATGAACCACGGCCCTTCAGATCCCAGCTGGCATTCCAAAAGGGGGAAGAAGTTTGTGAAAGACCCTGGGAAGGACTGTCTACGCTCACTTATGCTGGGGCTCCGGATGGGAGATGAAACATTGCAAAGCGAACCATTGCCTGGGAAAACGCTCCCTTTACAATATAAATAATTCCGTAACCACGAGACTCAAAACAAGCCACCTGAGTAGAAAAAAACCACACGGGGGTCTGAGGTGGAGGTGAGAGTAGGTCTCCCAGGCCTGTGCTCTGCACTCCGACCACTGGGAGCTGTTTATGTCTGAGACTGAGCAGTGAGTATTCAGAGAATGCAACTTTACTCAGAAACTCAAGGCACCGAATTTATAGAAGCAAAGCTGATCTGACTGCACTTACACAAAATGTAGTCAAATTCCTAGAGCAGGTCATTCGTAAGAAAGGGAAAAGGCAGACCACGCGTTGACAACTCAGTGAGGAGCCTGGATACCTGGATGCCCTCCTGTGAATGTCCTGGTGAAACGGGAGTGCCTTGGCCCTGCCCAGTTGGCAGGATTCTAACTTGGTCGGGTGTTTCATCCCCAAACCCAGCCAGTCCCCCTAAAGCTTTCCGTGTAACATACAGCAAACACACTCTGCAGGTTTTAAGTCACTTGGGAGACTACAAAGACATAATTTGCTCCTGCTTCTTTAAGACACTATATTTGGGGGAGCACCTGCTCAACCAAGACCAAGGGTACAGAGGTTTGCCTGTGTGGTCCCCTCGACAAGGCCCCGAGGTGGGAGCCTGGGGGACAGCAGCCCCAGAGAGGAGGCTCCGAGAGGCAGGGCTGCTGAGCAGGGGACCACGAGGTGGGGCGCCACCCCATTCTCAGGGGTGAGGACTAGCGCTTCAAGACCAAGCCTCTGGGTCTAAAGTGACAGGAATGGGACGAGCTTTCTGTCTGCAGATGGGCAGCCACTGATGGGGCCGCCAGGGGAGGCCGGCCGCCCAGACACGCTGCTGTGCTTGTGGACACACCGCGAAAAGGGTGAGCTCAGGATTCCCAGTGGAAAGGAGCAGAAAAATAAGTTCTTAAATAAATTATTCTTTAAAAGTTTCAACACCCATATGCATTAAAAAAAAACCAAATTCAGCCCTAACCGGTTTGGCTCAGTGGATAGAGCGCCAGCCTGCGGACTCAAGGGTCCCAGGTTCGGTTCAGGTCAAGGGCATGTACCTTGGTTGCAGGCACATCCCCAGTGGGGAGTGTGCAGGAGGCAGCTGGTCGATGTTTCTCTCTCATCGATGTTTCTAACTCTTTATCCCTCTCCCTTCCTCTCTGTAAAAAATCAATAAAAATATATTTTTAAAAAAAGAAAACCCAAATTCAAAGCCCAATACATAAAAAAGATCACATTTAAGAAATGAGCTTTTCCTAAGTTTTTTACTACTATGTTCCTTTATATCTTACTGAAAATACATATTTTTTAATTCATAGGAAATTTGCAACAATCAATTATATATTTTTGCCGCAAAGAAAGAGAAAATCTCAACCAAATTTTAACAAGTAGAAATTGCCCCAAACCCTATATACTCTCCTGTAGTGCAATAAAATTAAAAATTAATAAAAGGAAAATCAAATACAATATAAGCACTTGTAAGTTATACAACATTCTTCAAAGCGGAAACCAAAACTTCCTTCACGGGCCCTTTTCAACGTAGTGGAAACGAGCACACTGTACAGTAACAGCTTTGCACTGTGGCCAGTGCTGCAGCCAGAGCCAAATTCATAGCCTTAAATGTTTTTACACCACAGAGAATGAGAACTAATGAGTTTACATTCAAATTAAATGTTTTATAAAACAAGAAAAAAAGAGGAAAGAATGATAAAAGCAGGAATTCATTTGAAAGCAAAAACATCATAGGAAAATGTAAAAATAAGAACATCAGTTGGTACTTTGAAAAGACTAATTCAATGGAAAGATCTTTAATAGAACAAAACAAAACACGAAGATGGCGGCACAGGTAAACACCTATACTCGCCGCCTCCCACAACCACATCAAAATTACAACTAAAATACAGAACAGCCATCATCCAGAACCACTGGCAAGCTGGCTGAGTGGAAGTCCTACAACTAGAGAAGGGAAGAAAACAGCACACTGAGATTGGTAGGAGGCACAGAACTGGCTGGTCCGGCACCCACATGTGCCACTTTTTTAATTGGGAGGGAGATTGTCTCTGCAGAGGCCAGCCCAGAGGAGCAAAGGGTCCCAGCCCCACACCAGACCTCCAGCCCAGGGTCCCAGAGCTGGGAAGAGAAATCCCTACAGGCAGTAAGAACCATGGGCTAGAGAAACCAGTGCGGATTGGGGCTCAGTGACACAGAGGCTGCTGGAGACCCAGCTGTTCCTCTTAAAAGACCAGCACCACGAACTGAACTTATAAGGTCCTGCTTCCTCTGAGCTCCAGCACCAGCGCGAGTCTCTGGGGAACACAGACACGAGGAGGAACTGGATTGTCTGGCATCGGGGCAGGAACTCCGGGGCGGCTTTCTCCCAGACAGAGGTTCTCTCAGGGATAATTTTTCCTATGCTGGGACCTCCCCAGTGTCAGTGTCAGACCATCCAGATTATAACTCTACACATCCATAAATGACACACTCATGGGGCAGACTCAGTGAGCACCAAAGCCTCACTGAAGCAAGTCCTGCTCCATAAGGGTGTCTCCTGCACAGCAGCTCTCCCACTGTACTCGCAGCTGGTCCTCACAGCCAATTGGCATGGAGATCAATTCCTCCCAGGGATACTAACAGCAATCAGGTCTCAACTACAAGATTGTGCTTACAGCCCACAAAGGAGTGGACCTAGAGCTCCCAGCTCAGGTGAGTGGGGAGGCTGAGCCACTGGGCCCTATTGAACACCTACTACACAAGGCCACTCTACCAACTCAAGGAGACACAAAAGCTCTACCCAATACATAGAAACAAACACAGGAAGCAGCCAAAATGCAGAGACAGACATGTCACAAATGGAAGAAAGCCAACTACTGGATATAGAGCTCAAAACCACAGTTATAAGATTACTCTAGAATCTTACAGAAACCTCCAAAAAAATGGAAAAGGACCAGTTAGAAATTAAGGAAACTCTGGCTGAAATAAAGAATAAGATACAGGGATTCAATAGTAGAGGATTCTGAGAATCAAATCAATGATTTGAAATATGAAGAAGTGAAAAATACCCAACCAGAACAAAAAGAATCCAAAAATATGATGGTAATATAAGGAGCCTCTGGGACAACTTCTTGCATTATGGGGGTGCCAGAAGGAGAAGAGAGAGAGCAAGATATTGAAAATCTATTTGAAGAAATAATGACAGAAACTTCCCCTACCTGGTGAAAGAAGTAGACTTACAAGTCCAGGAACCACAGAAAGTCCTAAATAAGAGGAACCCAAAGAGGACCACACCAAGACACATCATAATCAAAATGCCAAGGGCTAAAGACAAAGAATCTTAAAAGCAGCAAGAGAAAAGCAGTTAGTTACCTACAAGGGAATGCCCATAAGACTGTAGGTCCATAGCAAGAACCTACAACCATGATTACTCTATCTAGCAAAGCTATCATTTAGAATAGAAGGTCAGATAAAGAGCTTCACAGACAAGCTAAAGAAGTTCATCACCACCAAACCAGTATTACATGAAATGTTGAAGGGTATTCTTTAAGAAGAGGAAGAAGAGCCCTAGCCAGTTTGGCTCAGTGGATAGAGCATCAGCCTATGAACTGAAGGGTCCTAGATTCGATTCCAGTCAAGGGCACATGCCCGAGTTGTGGGCTCAATCCCCAGTTGGGGCATGCAGGAGGCAGCCAATCAATGATTCTCATCATTGATGTTTCTCTCTCCCTCTCCCTTCCTCTCTGAAATCAATTTTAAAAAAAACAAAGAAGAGGAAGAAGAAGAAAAGGATAAATATGAACAACAAAATTGCAACAAATACATATCTATCAACAATTGATTCTAAAAATCAAAATAAATGAATAAGAAATCTAATGAACAGATAAACTGGTGAATAAAATAGAATCAGAGGCATGGAAATGGAACAGATGATTCTCAGAGGGAAGGGGGGTGGGGGGATAGAAAAAGATTAAACAGATCTTCTATGCATATATGCATTACCTATGGACACAGACAACAGGATGATGAAGGCCTGGGGCTGGGCAGGAATCGGGTGGAGGGGAGCTATGGGGGGGAAAAAAGAGGGACATCTGCAATAATCTCAACAATAAAGATTAAAAACAAACAACAACAAACAAAAAGAGAAACATGTAACACTAGGGACAATTTCAGATGAGAAGGGGCCGGATGAGAATTATAATAGGAGTGGCCTCAGTGTCCCCCAATCTGTCTCCTGTTACAACAGTGTTTGGACAGAACAGACTCAGGACTTCCCTTCTTCCAGCCTCCAGTCCCTTCTAGTCACCACTTTCGGAACCATCTTGGATATTCTCAGCCTGAAACCAGCCAACACCGTTTTTACCTGAACTCCCGATTGCCGACCAGCCATGAGCTCCCAGACTCGTCAGAATGATCCCACCGAGGTGGAGGCCCGCCGCCTGGTCTGCGGGGACCGGTGGCCTCCGCACCTACCTGGCTCTGGGCTTGTTTCCACCTGGAGCTGCGGCTCTGGAGGGCGTGGCCACTTCCTCCGAGAGTTGGCCGAGGAGAGGCCAGGGCACTCAGCGTCTCTTGAAGATGCGAACCCAGCGGGGCAGCTGCGCCCTCTTCCAGGACGTGCAGAAGCCACCCCCAGGTGAGGGGGTGACACTCAGGGAAGCCGCGTGGCCCTGGAGACCTGACCAGGCCCTGGCGGACCTGCAGCCCTGGGTTCTGCCCGCACAGCCCTCAGCTCCGTGACTCCCCGGAGAGCCCTCCCCGTGAGCAGGTGAAACTCATGGAGCAGATGGGCGGCACCTGGTCACCTCCTCGGGCTGCCGTCACCTGCCTGGGCCTCTCCCTCCAACCACGAGGCAGCCTGTTAAGCCTCCTGGGGCCCTCTCCCAAGCCTTGGCCCAAAGGGAAACAATAAAGCTATTTACAGCAAACAAACAAAAAAACAAAAAGAATTATAATATTAAGTATATTTCCTGCAAGCTTTAATAAAATGCAGAGTAACTCCAATAAAGGTCGGTTTCCTGAATAAAGACATAGCTAGGGAAGAAACTGGGGGAGAAAATGCCAAAGAAATAGCACTAAAGAGGTGCCAGGCTCGCGTGGCTTTACAGCAGGTCTCTACCAGGCCTCAGGGTCAGGGAGTTGCTCTGCTGTTTAAACGGGCAGGCTGTGGAGGATGGGAAGCCGCCCAATCGACCTGCTGAAGCCACTTTAGCCCTGATCTCGGCATCTGACATTCCAGCGGGACTCGGGTTACTGTGAGGAAGGGAGAGCCACCGTTAGACGCACAGCAGCGTCCACAGGGAAGCCCCTCCAGCCTGATCTGCGTGTGGTTCACTGCAGACCTTACCCCGGGGCCCCTGCTCCCCAGCCTTGGGGTTTAAAAGCCCAGGCCACAGTTTGACCCATTACTCCAGTCACTGAGGAGACAGCCGGCAGCTGGGCCGGTGGGAGGACCTCGCCTGCACTGAGCTTGGAGTCACTCACGGAGGATGCTGCCTCTGACAGCTCCCCAACTCCCACCTCAGACATGGAGCAGTCATCTGGGGGGCACGAGTTAGCCCTGCCCTACGCCTGGGCCCGGCGCACCAAGAGCCTGAGTGACTGTATGTGTCCTGGGCTGGCACAGAGCAGGTGCTTACCCAAGCTTGTTGAACAAGGATGAGCAGCGGCCTGGGAAGAACCAATGAGCTCATTGACCTGCGGTGATAGCCCTGCTGGCCTCTGTTTAGAAAAAGAGAGATGAGGTTCAGCCCGGCCGGTGTGACTCAGTGGTTGAGTGTCAACCTATGAACTAGAGGTTACGGTTCAATTCCCAGATAGGGCACATGCCTGGGTGCAGGCTCAGTCCCCAGTAGGGGATGTGCAGGAGGCAGTAGATCAATGATTCTCTCTCATCATTGATGTTTCTCTCTCTGAGCCAAACCAGCTAGGGCTGTCCATGTTTTACAGGTGACAAAAGATTTTTGATGTTTCTATCTCTCTCTCCCTCTCCCTTCCTCTCTGAAATCAATAAAAATATATTAATAAAAAATCTTTCTATATAAAAGGCTAATATGCTAAGTGTCTGTCCAACCGGTTGCTATGATACACACTGACCACCAGGGGACAGATGCTCAATGCAGGAGCTGCCATGACGCACACTGGCCATTTACAAAGAAACGGCACTGCGGACCTGGCAGCGACAAAGCAACACTCGGCTTCCCCCAAGTGGACACAGGTCCCGCCACTACTCCAGAGCGACACCCCACCAAATTGCAGTGGACATTGCCAAGACCCCATGACACAAAATGTGGCCCACAGCCCAGCCTGGAAACGGTGGCTGTGGGTGCCAGGTAATGATGTCATGTAGCAACGCCAGCTTCCTCTCCCTAGTGACTAGCCTCCTTGGAGTTTCTTCAGCCCAGGAACACGACTTACTTTATAGCCAGGTGGAAACATTTTACACTTTAACCAAATGTCTGTGAAGCATTTTCTTGTGCCTCACCTCATTTGATCCTCACAGAAGGTAGATAGGAGACTCGGTGGAATCCTATTTTCTTTTCATTAGCTGGAAAATGGAGATTTAGAAAATTTAGAAACTTTCCCCGACTGAAAAGAAGTAAGAAATGGTGGACCTTGAAAATAACTTCAGGTTTTCTCAATGCACAAAATATAGTCAAACACTGTTGCAGTTAAATATTTCACCCCTTGTTCTCCCTGCATGACCTACAATAATAATCTGCTTTGTGTTGATATTTACTGCTGTGTTGCTGACAATTACCTGAAAGAGAAGTTGGGGCACTTCACTGGACTGGAAAAAGTTTAGCTACATCAGAAAGCAGGTCTAATTAATATATAAAAAGCTAGGTTGACTCACGCATGCGCGATACATATAGAGCTCTCACTGGCGCTAATCGCATGTGTGTGTTTTGATCTGTCATTGTCAATCATGAATTTGGTTGACATTTCTATTATAGAGAAGGAGCAAATAGTGATATTAAAATATTTCTTCTAATTAATTTCCTTTCAATGTGCACGAATCTGTGCACTGGGCCACTAGTAAATAAATAAAACATGGACAGTAATTCCCACCTAAAAGGATCCAAACACCAAGCACTGGGCTTGGCCCATAAAAGATGCTCGGTAAATGGTGACCAATATTATTCTCTTGAAATGTGAAACAAAGAGGCAAGTATGAAGAAAGCCACTTGGTCAACAGGTATTGCTCACTCACCACCATGCCGGTGACAAGGTGCCTGCTCCATGGCCCGTGAAATCACTTTAGGGAAAAAGACGACTAAAAACCAGAGTGAAAGGGCCTGAGAATGTCTGAACTGTGTTTGGAACACCCTAAAAACAAAGTTTCACTTGATCTGACTCATTACTGCATCTGTGCTAGCGAGGGTGGTCTCTCTGCTGCCATTGAGAAAAAGGTAAAAGCATGAAACATATTTTCATACAGAGCACGTTCCTGCCAAACTAAGTGATTTCATTGTCTAATGCTCTGGTCTTCCGGTGACCCAGCACGGCCTGCCCCACCCAGAAGGGGGGTCGAAACAGGGAAACTCAGGATCCCAGATGGATCGATAGATTAAGATCAGGAAAAGGATCCAACATGAGCGGACGAAAGGAGGTCTGATACTTTATGGTAAATACTTGGCCTGGTAAGAGAACGGGGCATGAACAAAGCCATTCTATATGACAGGCCTGTTCTGAGAAGAGCGCTTTAGCTTCTAAAATAATCTGATGGCATCATTGAGTTTGCTCCAATCAGAGAACGTTTGGTGTGACTTTCATATAAAAAAGCCAATTGTGCCCTATGATGGGATGAGCTCTGGCTTCATTCAGCTTCTAGCCCAGAGGGGTGAAACCGCATGGTGGCCCTTCTCTGCTGTGAACCCAACATTCCTTCTTATAACTCACATTTTTTATATTTTTACTTATAGCTTGTATTTTCATAATTAGCAATAGTTTAGTACTAGTTGGATCTGTTCAATATCTCCTATAGTAACCTGGTAAGGAATGTATACAGACCCTAGCTGGTTTGGCTCAGGGGATAGAGCGTTGGCCTGTGAACTGAGGGGTTCCAGGTTTGATTCTGGTCAAAGGCATGAACACCCAGTAGGGAGTGTTCAGGAGGCAGCTGATTGATGTTTCTCTCTCATTGATGTTTCTAACTCTCTATCCCTCTCCCTTCCTCTCTGTAAAAAATTAATAAAATATATTTTTAAAAAGAAATGTATACATATACAACCTACCTACACTCATAATTTTTAAAATATATATATTTTATTGATTTTTTACAGAGAGGAAGGGAGAGGATAGAGTTAGAAACATCGATGAGAAAGAAACATCAATCAGCTGCTTCCTGCACACCCCCTACTGGGGATGTGCCCACAACCAAGGTACATGCCCTTGACCGGAATCAAACCTGGGACCCTTCAGTCCACAGGCCGACGCTCTATCCACTGAGCCAAACTGGTTAGGGCTACACTCATAATTTTTAAAAAATTAATATAATGCTTAGCTATAATCCATAGAGGAAATAAAGGTAATGTATTATAAGGTCATACGTTTGGAGGCGGGTAAAGCAGTGGCATCAGGAGGGAATAACGCATTGCCTATCCCCACAGGTAGAATCACCATGACCACGAAGCCGCAAATGGCGCTGACTGGGGTGTGGGCTGAGTTGGGGACTCAGACAGCGGGAACGGGGGTGCTGTGGGATGCTCTCACTTCCCCAGATGGTGCGACCTCTTGGGAACGCTCCAGAAAGAAACAAAATACAGTCAAACCTCTATCCCCTGTTTGCACAGGAGCAGCGTTCCTGGAAAACCCACGTACATACAATTCCCAAGAGGCTTCGTGTTCACACAAAAGTGAACTGAGGCCTCGACCTGCACCGCCCAGTTCAGTGGCCACAAGCCGCTGGCCATTTGCAATGTGGCTGCTCTGGATGTTGTCAACTGGACTATTATTATTTTTAAAATTTATGTGAGGAAGTTATATAGTAGCCAGTAGTATGCATTTAAGGAGAGAATTTTTCCTTAATAACATTTGTTTTAAATATATATTTTTATTGATTTCAGAGAGGAAGCTAGAGGGAGAGAGAGAAAAACATCAATGATGAGAAAGAATCATTGATCGGCTGCCTCCTGCATGCCCCCTACCAGGGATCGAGCCCACAACGCGGGCCTGTGCCCTTGACTGGAATCAAACCTGGGACCCTTCAGTCCACAGGCCGACGCTCTATCCACTGAGCCAAACTGACTAGGGCTGGACTGACAATTATTAAAAAATAAGTAATAAATCTCATTAATAATGTTTATATTGATTATATGTTGAAATAATATTAGTATTTTGGATATACCAAATTAAATAAAATACATCACCTAAAGAATTTTACTTGTCTCTTTTTTACCTTCTTACTGTAGCTGCTAGAACATTTTAAATGTGATACGTGACTTGCACGGATACACAGGCTGAGTTTGGTGGGACTTTGGAAAGTCTCCTTGGGCGCGGGACCAGCCCTCACTCTGGAATTATCTGGCTCACAGCACAGTCTCTCAGACCCCTGGCCGTCACCACTGACTCCAGTCGTGGCGACAGCCAAAACCACCTTCATCTCTCACCAAAACACCCTCCTGGGAGGGGCATGGCACCACCCTTTGACTGGTTGGCGCTCTCGCCTCCTTGCCCACCTCCCAGTCTCTGTGCCCGGCTCTGGGCCTCACACTCCGTGCTGCAGCAGCCTGAACTCTGTGGGCACACCCTCACCTCGGAGTGCCCCATTCCCCTGTGACGACTGTTCACCAAGCTAATTCATCAGCTGCCCCATCAATCTCAATACACTTAAAAGGGTTCAGATCATACCAAGTACGTTCTCAGATCACAATGGAATTAAATTAGATCCAATAATTCAATGTAATTGAGCAATAGATCACTTTAGAGGGAAATGTATAATTTAAATGCAAACAATAGAAAAGCCAGTAAGTTCAAAACCAGTGATCTAACTAAGAAGCTAGGAAAAGAACAGCAATAAACAACAGAAAAAATAACAAAGCCCACAGTTGGTTCTTTGAAAAGACTAGAAAAATTGTTAAACTGGCAATACTAATGAAGAAGAAAATACAAATAACCAATATTAGACATGCATAAACTATCCACAGGTTCTTTAGATATTAAAAGGACAATAAGAAAATACTGAAATAATTTTATACCAATAAATTCAACAACTTAGATGAACTGGAAAAATTCCTTGAAAGACACAAATTCTCCTAACTGACTCAAAAAGAAATGGAAAATTGGAATGGTCCTATATATATTAAATATAGGGTATCCCCAAAATGTATATACACACTAAAAGGAAAAAAATCAAATGATCACTAAAAAAAAAAATAAATGAAATTCAACATGTATTAATAATTTTTAAAAACTCTCACCAAACTAGGAAACTTCCTTAACTGGATAAAGGGCAACTATGGAAAACCTGTAGCTAATAACATATTGACTGGTGAAAAACTCAATTCTTTCACCCTAAAACCAGGAACAAGGTCAGACTGTCTTGTACTGGAGGTCCTAGCCAATATATCCTATATAATAAAAGGGTAATATGCAAATTGACCCTAACAGCAGAACAACTAGGAATGACTGGTCACTATGACACACACTGACCACCAGGGGGAAGACACTCAATGCAGGAGCTGCCCCCTGGTGGTCAGTGCGCTCCCACAGGGGGAGCTCTGCTCAGCCACAAGCCAGACTGACGGCTGCCAGCACAGCGGTGGTGGCGGGAGCCTCTCCTGCCTCCTCAGCAGCGCTAAGGATGTCCGATTGCATCTTAGGCCTGCTCCCTGCTGGCAAGTGGACATCCCCCAAGGGCTCCCGGGCTGCCAGAGGGATGTCTGACTGTCAGCTTAGGCCTAAGCCAGCAGGTGGACATCCCCTGAGGGGTCCAGACTGTGAGAGGGCACAGGCTGGGCTGACGGACCCCCTCCCCCGAGTGCACAAATTTTTGTGCACCGGGCCTCTAGTTAAATAATTATAAAGGCATCAGATTGGAGGGAAGAAGTACAATTGTCTCTATTTGCTGACACAATGATGTACATAGAAGCTTCTAAAGAATAAAAAAATACTACTAGAACTAATAACATTTATCAAGATTGCAGGATACAAAGTCAAAATACAAAAGTAATATTTCTGTGAGCCGGCAAAAACACTTGGAAATAAAGTTTAAAAAATAGCATTTTCAATAGTATCACAATACATAGACTATTGAGGCTACATCTGATGAAAAATATGAAAGCCCAAGTGAAAATGATAAAAAAAATTGATGACATTTAAAATGATCTAAATACATGAAGAGAGATATCTTGTTCACAAATTACACTAATCAACACTGTTGTTTATGCTTCCAAAAATGACCCAGAGCTTCCATGCTGCCCCCAGGCCTTCTGCATTGTATTCGGAGAAGCGAAGCGCCTGAAGAGCCACAGTTACGTTTGAAAAGGAGGAATGCTGGTGCCAGGTTGCTCTCGTTTGCTCCAGCCGCCAGTAAAAATACCGCATTCTATTGGACGAGGGCCCGCGTGACGACCTCGGTTAACCCTAACTACCCCCTGAAAGGCCTGTTTCCTGATGCAGTCACATGGGGGTGAAGGCTGGATCTGGGGGGAAGACGATTCAGTCTATAACATGGATCTCACCCCTGAAGTCCGACCCAGCTCGTCTGGGGACCCTGGTCCTGCTGAGAACCCCCGAGCCAGGCCAGGTCCCGCCCGTGTGAGCTGAAGTCACGCTGGAGTCACAGAGCCATCGGGGCCCTGCTAACACCCACCGATGGATGGCACCGCTGGACACCCCGAGGGCCTGCCTGGTCCTGGGGTCAGCGCCACCTCAGGCCGGAGTGACGCTCACTAAACAGAAGCGTTAGGCACTCTGCTCACCCCCCACCCAGCCAGGCTCTCCCCAACCCTCTGCCCGCGGACACGCCGGCTGTGGGAGGCACAGCACAGACCCGGGGCCCATGTCAGCGTGAGGCTTATTCACTGTAAAGGCCCCGTGCGTCTGCCGTCTCTGTGGGTGTGTACCCACCCAGGGCGATTTCATGATGACCTCGCCACCTCCTGCTTCCTCCACAGCCACCGCCATGAGGTCACACAAGAACCACGGGCGTCCTAAACACGTAGGATGTGACCACAGTCAGCTTCCCCTTCGGTTGCTTCCTCAGGATGAGACTGTTTGGGGGCCAGTGAGGTGAAACTGGCAGGAGACACGGGGGAAGGTGTGTGTGTGTGTGTGTGTGTGTGTGTGTGTGTGTGTTCCAGCACCACTTTGTCTGAGCCCCGTGTGTGTGTGTGTGTGTGTGTGTGTTCGTGTTCGTTCCAGCACCACTTTGTCTGAGCCCTGGCTCCCGGCCTGTGCTCTCCCTTCTTTTATGCTTGGCAAGCCCCTCCCCGGCCCCTTCCCTCCAAGCCTGGCTCTGTCTCCTCACATGAGCAGACTTGGAGCTGCTCCAACCCCCCCTCCCCAAACTGTCCACAGTGCAGCTCCAGTCCAGAGGAGGCCCGGGCAGGGAGAGAGGCAGGGAGGCAGGGAAGGAGGGAGGCAGGGAGGGAAGAGGGAGGCAGGGAGGGGCTGGGGAGCAGAGGGAAGGGCAGGCCACAGAGCACCAGGGCCAGCTCCCCCTCCCGCTC
>NW_005355292.1:1120119-1122907 GCF_000412655.1 Myotis brandtii | reverse complement strand
TGCGTGGCGCTGCCCGGTGGGAATGCCATATTAGGCGCTCTTGGCTCTCTGAAAGGGCTTGGTCCCAGGCTGGCAGAGCCGTGGGCTCCCGTCTGAGCAGCAGAGACTTGGAGGCAGCCGTGGATTCCATTCTGCACACTTTCCACCCCTCCCGGGTGCTCCAGCGTCCTGTACGCGCCTGCTGCCTCTCTGCACCGCCCCCAGAGCCCGGTCCTTGGGACGCCTGGTCCTTGGGGCACCCGGTCCTTGGGACGCCCGGTCCTTGGGGTGCCCGGTCCTTGGGGCACCCGGTCCTTGGGGCGCCTGGTCCTTGGGGTGCCTCGAAGTGCGGTGCGGGGAGAACTCCAGGACGAAGAGTTGGATGTCAGTTCAAACCAACCTAAACTCTTCGACTGCTTGAAGGAAGAATAAAGTAGAAACATGTAGGAAGCTATTCTTTGGCCTTGGAAGCGAGGACATGAACTGCTTCCTCCATTTATTTGTTGTAAATGAGGTTGTCAGGTGCTGCGGGAGGGAATACACATACAGCACAGGTATCCGCAGGGTCTGGCCTTTGACTCGGGCCAGGGTCAGCCCAGTCCATCGCTGAGCCCTGCCTGTGAGTCCACATCCCCGATACACACACTAGCAAGGCCCAGGAAGTGCCTGCTCTTTTCTTTCTTCTTTTTTAAAAAAAGTTTTCAATGATTTTAGAGAGGGGAGGGAGGTGGAAACATCAATGATGAGAAAGAATCATTGATTGGCTGCCTCCTGCACGCCCCACACTGGGGATCGAGCCCACAACCCGGGCATGTGCCCTGACCGGGAATGGAACTGTGACCTCCTGGTTATTGGTCAATGCTCCACCATGAGCCATGCCGGCTGGGCATGTTCACGTGCTTTTAAAGTGCACATGGAACTTTTGCCAATACAGAACATACTGTGGGGCATAAAACAATTCGTAATAATTTTTAAAGGATTCAAATCATACAAAGTATGTATTCTGGCTCCTGGAATTAAAGTAGCAATCAATAACAGAAAGATAGCTAAAACCCCCTAAATATTTGGAAACTAAATAATGTACTTTTTTTTTTTATTGAATTTTTACAGAAAGGAAGGGAGAGAGATAGAGAGCTAGAAACATCGATGAGAGAGAAACATCGATCAGCTGCCTCCCGCACATCTCCCACTGGGGACGTGCCCGCAACCCAGGCACATGCCCCTGACCGGAATCGAACCCGGGACCCTCCAGTCCGCAGGCCGACGCTCTATCCACTGAGCCAAACCGGTTTCAGCAAAATAATGTACTTTTAAATAAGCTATGGGCCAAAGAGAAAATCAGAATTGAAAAAAATTTTTTTGAATTAAATAAAAATGAAAACACAACATTATAGGCCCAGATGGGTTTAATAATGAATTGTACCAAACCTTTATGAAATAAATAGTACCAATTCTATACAAACTCTTTCAGAAAATCAAAGAAGAGGGAACCTTTTTTTTTTTTTTCTTGCACAGGGGCCACGCGAATCTTCTCTGTATTGTTTCAATTGTAGGACACGTGCTGCCCATGTGAGCACCAGGAGGGACCACTTCTGAACTCATTACCTGAGGCCAAAAGTCACCCTGTTTTCAAACCAGAGAAAGGCATTACAATAAAAGATAATGCAGACTAATACTCCTCAGGGCATAGATGCAGGCCTTCTAAGACAAATTAAAATAACGAATCCAACAATCCTATCTAATAAAGAGGGAATATGCTAATTGACCCTCACACCGTCGCAAATATGGTGGCGCCCACAGCCAATAAGGAGGGAATATGCTAATTGCCCCACAAGATGGCGGTACCCAGTCCCTTCAGCCACCCAGCCGCCCAGGGACGCCCGAGGTGCAGGTAACCAGGGCCAGCCGAGGCTTGCGCTGCTGGCAGTGGCAGCAGCAGAGGTGTGATGGGGCGTCACCTTCCCCCAATCACCGGGTCGCCTCCCATCCCTGAGGGCACCCGGACTGTGAGAGGGGGCAGGCCGGGCAGAGGGATCCCGCCTCCAGTGCATGAATTTTTATGCACTGGGCCTCTCCTAACACAAAAAGGATGGCCAAGTGGGGTTTATCCCAATGTAAGATGGATTTACTTGAAAATCAATGGCCATCATATAATTTACCATATTAACAGACTAAAAAGGGAAAACTATATGATCATCCAAACTGATGCAGAAACAGCTCTTGACAAATCCCACACTAATTTCTGATGTAAAAAAACTCTCAGCAAACTAGGAATATAAAAACTGGATCTGATAAAGGGCAGCTATGAAAAGCCTACAGCTACATCACACTTAGTGGTACACTACTAAGTGTTTCCAGCCTAAGATGAGGACTACGGTAAGACTGACTGCTCTCACCCTTCTAGTCCACATTCTGCTTCATTCTATTGTAGGCAGTTCAGTAACATGAGACACAAAAGGTATCCGACTGGAAAGGAAGAATTGAAACTGTCTTTATTCGTCAATGACATGATTATCCATGTAGAAAATTCTTCAGAATCTATTTAAAAAAAGCTACTAGAACTAATAAGTTGGCTTTGCAAAGTTTAGGATATAAAATAAATATACAATTACTACTTGTTTTCCAATATCTACACTAATAAAAGAGAAACATGGTAATTGGCGTACGACCGCTACCCTTCCCATTGGCTAATCAGCATATCCTTATGCAAATTAACTGTCAGCCAAGATGGCGGCCGGCAGCCAGGCAGCTGGAAGCGAACATGAGGCTTCCTTGCTTCAGTGACTGCAGACTCCAACATTCCCCGCCT
>NW_005355292.1:1118113-1118912 GCF_000412655.1 Myotis brandtii | reverse complement strand
GGCATCGCAACCTCCCGATCCGCCCTGCTTGCAGCATGACAGGGGGCGGCGCCCCAACTCCCCAATCGGCCCTGCTCTGAGCCTGACCAGGGGCTGCACTTAGGGATTGGGCCTGCCCTCTGCCACCCGGGAGCAGGCCTAAGCCAGCAGGTGGTTATCTCCCAAGGGGTCCCAGACTGCGAGAGGGCACAGGCTGGGCTGGGGGACCCCCCTCCCCACCCCCCCGAGTGCACAAATTTTTGTGCACCGGGCCTCTAGTTCTAGTTATAAATAATCAGAAATTGAAATTAAAATAATGACCAATTATTTGGCAGACCCACGGAGGTAGGTCTGTGGGGCCTGACCGGGTCCAGGATTGCGGGCCCTGCAGGAGAAGGGGGGTGGCTGTGGAGGGTGGAAGCAAGGGCTCAGTGAGGAGGCCGAGGGAATGGCTGAAACTGCATCAGAAATGCCCCCACCGCCCCAGGCCGGTGCCCGAGTCCAAGCCCCCACACAGACCTAACATTCACCAGGCTCAGCAGCGGCTTCCTGTGCCAGAGGTGGCCATGCCTCCCGTCGGCTGGTCTCAGGCCCAAGGCCCACACGCTCACCGTCCCTCCTGGCGGCCTCCTACCCTACACGGTTCACCTGATGAAGGTAACCCAGGCCTTGCTCTCTCCTCCAGCAAGCTCTGTTCTGCTCTCACTGGGCCTGGGCCTCCAGGCCGTGCCCCTCACCTCCACAGGAGTCCCCCCATCTCCTCCACAGGTGTCCCCCCCTCTCTCCTCCACAGATGTCCCCCCCACTCTCCTCCACAGGT
>NW_005355292.1:1098108-1117145 GCF_000412655.1 Myotis brandtii | reverse complement strand
GCCGGCTCCCTGGCACCGGGAGCGGGATCTAAATGAAGGCCTTTGGGTCACCGATCAACAGGGCTGAGCGGGCTGGGGGAGTCGGCAACGCGCCTTCCCAGGACCTGCTGACCAGCGGAGGGAAGTCAGCACAGAATGGCCTTTATCCCTCCCAGGTGTTTGGAGACAATGACCCTCTGTGGCGGCCCTGGCAGGAAGGCCTCTCTCGGAAGTGCCTGCCGCGGCCCCAGGGCAGCAACGCACCCTCGGAGGCTCCGCAGGGAGGGCCCCCCACCCCCCGGGCATCCTCCCTGCAGGCAGGTCAGCAGCATGGCCTCTGGCAGGGTGGCCCTCATGCTGGCTTCTGGGGGGCACCGAGTCACACCTGCAGGATTTACCTGCGCCCGCAGGCGGCCGGGTGTGAGGGGACCGGATGCTGTGGGAGGGCTGGGCAGGACCCCCCATGGCCCGTTCCTGGCAGCATAGCCCGCACCAGTGTCTACTTCCCAGAAGGGCAGGGAAGGGCACCAGACCCGCAGGAGGGGGCCAGGCCGGAGGGGCAAAAGCACCACTGGCAGCGTGAGCAGGACCCCGGCCAGACAGCAGTGCAAGGCGCTCACTGGGCAGCGGTCACCTCAGAAGGGTCAGGGGTGAAACGAGAGGCCTCCCAGGCACCTTCAGCGCCCTCAGACCACAGGTGACCCCCCTCCTCAGGAGCGCTTCTCCTACAGACACTCCTGCCCCACAGACTCTGGGCGTGGGGGTCGGTAGCATTGGTCCCTTTCCGTGGTGTCGACTCCCACCCTCCATCCGAGGTGGGAGGAGGGCACAGACCCCCACAGCATTTCCACACACAGGGGCACACGTGGCACCTCAGTGACCCGAAGCAGACGGCAATGCACGGTAGCAGGAGGCACGGCCTTTGCGTTTTATAGAATTTCTTACACTGCTAGTGCACAGAATTCAATTTTCAACAGTTGGGCCGAACAGCCAGCTAACACAACTCCCGCAAGTGGAGTGACTGGCTCTTCTCCTGGGGCCAGGGGAGCCCACTCCAGCACCCAGGCCTCATCCGCGCCCAGGCCCAGGGCCAGACGGGTCTTGGCAGAGCGGATGGTCCCACCCGCCAGCTCCAGGCAACCCCAGGACAGCTTGCGCCACCCTCACCAGGCGCGGCCTTGGCGTTCGCTCGGGGTTTGGCAGCAGTAGCCGGTTTGGCATCAGGCTCTGATCCTTCACTCCCCCGAGCAGCTTCCTGAGCCACCGCCTGGCTGAGGGCTCTGCTGGGGCTGCAGGGCCTGCACCCCGAGGAGGGAGGCCTGTCCTGGGGGGCGTCAGGTCCGCCCCCAGCCCCCCAGCCCCCGTGGGAATCTAGCTTCACAGGCAGGGCTGGTGTACAGGTCCAGCCTCGCCCAGGGACCGTGGTCACCACTGTGCCTCCTGGACCCCAGTGTCTCTTTTATTTCTTTTCTGTTTTTGTTTAGGTTTTTTTTTAAAAAATATTTTTATTGATTGGAGAGAGAGAAACACCGATGAGAGAGAATCATTCATCAGCTGCCTCCTGCATGCCCCACACTGGGGATCTAGCCCACAACCTGGGCATGTGCCCTGACTGGAAATTGAACTGTGACCTCCTGGTTCCTAGGTTGACGCTCAACCACTGAGCCACACCGGCCGAGCTGCTTTTGTTTAGTTTTTATTGAAAACAATACGTACAAAAAAGTGCACGGGCTTTACATGTACAGCTCCACGACCTTTCCAACTTGTGGCAGCCAGCCAGCGCTCGGGCCACCTCCTGCCCCCCCCTCCTCCGCAGCACCACCCGAGGCAACGAGGCAACGACCCTGACCGCCCACAGCGTCCTGGTCTTGAGGTTCACAGACATGGGCTTGCGCGTTCTCCGGCTGCCTTGGCGCTCTCGTGTCTGCTGTGCACTGAGTATTCCACTGCACGGATGGCGGCACCACCGCGGACGGCACCTGGGCTGTTCTAGCTGGAGGCTGTTCCAGCTGGAGGCTGTTTGTAGCTGGAGCTGTTTGTAAGTACCTGCACTGCCGCCTGCGCACCTGGCAGGTGTGCGCGTGGCCATGTCACAGGTACCGCAGTGCCAGCTTTAGTAAACGCTCTTACAGCAGTTGCGCTGACCCCACTGCCGCTAGCAGCGTCTGACAGCTCAGCTGCTCCACAGGCCCACACTTGGCACTGGCCGCCTTTTCTTATTCCCGCCTCCCTGGTGGGCAGCGGGTCTAGCTGGAGGCTGTTTGTAGCTGGAGGCTGTTCCAGCTGGAGGCTGTTCTAGCTGGAGGCTGTTCCAGCTGGAGGCTGTTTGTTGCTGGAGGCTGTTCTAGCTGGAGGCTGTTCCTAGCTGGAGGCTGATCCTAGCTGGAGGCTGCTCTAGCTGGAGGCTGTTCTAGCTGGAGGCTGTTCCAGCTGGAGGCTGCTCTGGAAGAGGCCAGGGTGAAAGTACCTGCACTGCCGCCTGCGCGCCTGGCAGGTGTGCGCGTGGCCATGTCACAGGTACCGCAGTGCCAGCTTTAGTAAACGCTCTTACAGCAGTTGCGCTGACCCCACTGCCGCTAGCAGCGTCTGACAGCTCAGCTGCTCCACAGGCCCACACTTGGCACTGGCCGCCTTTTCTTATTCCCGCCTCCCTGGTGGGCAGCGGGTGGTGTCTCGTTGTAGTTTTCGCTTCCGTTTCCCTCCTGATGGGCACTGCGTAGAGCTGACCATCAAAATGCCAAGGAACCTGCGACTCTTTGTGGCGTGCCTATTCAGAATGTTTGCTCATTTCCACATGCATTACCTTTCTTACAGAGGTTTCTGGGGCTGCTTCTGGAATCCTCTGCCAGACTTCTCCCACTTCGTGGCGTGACTTTTCACGCACAGTAACTGGACTTAGAGCTCTGAATGGTAATGACATTCCGTTTACTGATGTTTATCCTGGTGGGTGGTGCTTTCTGCATCCTAAGGATCTCTGCCCATGCCGACCCAGGACTGCGTCCCATAGGACTTCGTAACTTTGCTCTCCTAGCTGTGACATGACCCATTTGGAGTCCATGTTTACGTATACAGTGAGGTCAAAGCTCATTTTTTTCCCATTTGTATATCCCAAGCTATTATTCTTAATGGAGTTAGAAACGTCTTTTCCGATTATTGATGGCTGTCTCCTCAGGACTTTGTAGTTCACTAGTGCTATTTAGTTTCTGCTGAATAGCATTTCGGTTTTGTTTTCTTCCTTTTCTGCCACTTTTAAGGGGGGAATTGGAAGAGACGGTACAACTGGGAGGCGATGATGGAGTAACTAAGAACAGTCCTCATCCCACCTGGGGAGCTGGGTGCCCGCGCCTCCTCCGCGAGGCCCTCCAGCACCACCCCGGAGCCAACCTCACAGCTCTGGTCCGAACCCACATGGACCAGACCAGACCGGCAAGGCCGTCCGCGAAAGCCACAGAGGCAAGTCAACTCGTGGAGGTTTCAGGAACGAACTGTTACTTTCCACAATGACTGAGGTGACTTGGTTTCTTCTTGCTCTTTCCTCCAGCGTGGGCTACCCTGAGCTCCACTTCTGATCTCCAGCCGGATCATCAGGGCGCCCGACTCTCTCTGTGCTACTCGGCCCGCCCCCCAACAATTGCTGGCTCCCTTACCAAGGGCATCTGTGCCGGGAACTAGGCAAACTGTGAGAGTGCCATCATCTCCCTCCCTCCCTGGCTGCTTCTTCAAAGGCCCTTCTCGCCACCTGAAGTTACATTTGCTGATTGCCTCTTGGACAGGAAGACAAGCCCCCCGGGGTCCTTGCCCCTGGTCACCGCTGTATCAGAACGGCTCACCCAGGGCACGTGGAGGTACTCTGTGCACGTTTTCACTGGTTTCCAGGCTCTGCCCACCATTCTGGGCAAAGCACTGGAGGCAGATGGCAACATGATGGACATCCCTCTTAACAGACCGAGTCAGGGGGCATTACATGGGACTGGTAATCAATTCGGTTTGTATTTACTCGTATAATAAAAGGCTAATATGCAAATTGTCCCTATGGGTGGGAGTTTAACTGACAGGGAGTTACATGTGTGCTGACCACCAGGGGGCGGCACAGAACATGGCGGCTTTAGTGACAGGGCAGGCAGCCAAGGGAAGGGAGGCCCAGCCCGCAGCCCCTAGGAACCCTACCCGTGCACGAATTTCGTGCACTGGGCCTCTAGTTCTTTCAATAAAGTTTTATTAAAGTTTAATACAGTTTAAACCACCTAAACGCACTTCCCATTTCTCTTGTGCGGGTGACATTGGAGATGCTTTAGGTCCTGGTTCTGACCAGCCCAGCTCGTCTGCTTCTGTGTGCTTCTCATCAGCCTCCCAGCAAGCATCTTCTGAGGATGAAAGAATTTCCATCCTTGTTACTGTTTTTCCCACCTGCTTCCTTTAACCCACTTCTCCAGGAGGATCTAAAAAACTACCTAAAATAGGTTCATTGCTCCAGTTTTGTGCTGCGTTATCACGACCCACCTGCCTCCACTATACATGCTACGAACTCCCTTAAAAATGCAGGAACGTTTTGCATTGCTCAGCACGCTTTTAGTTTTACTTTGGGTTACCCACTACTTGTAGCACAGTGTAAGCTGCCCGGCAGGGAAAAGAATCTAAACTCTTGGGAATAGTTATTGCTTTAAGTTATACATTATTTTGAAGAAAAGGCTATCAGATGAAAAACATAACTGATTTTCTTCAATCATCTCTTCGTGTCAGCGTACATGGGTCCTTGCAGAGGGAAGCCCTGCCGATCAGCCTTCGCAGTTGACGAATCCACAGGCTCAAGAAGAAACTGGTGCTGAGGAGTGCACTTCACCATCCTTAGACGTACTCTTCCTGTCTCTGTGAACTTCCCATTCATAAACTTAAATAGCCAATCTCGTAAACCTTTATTTGGGCACAAAGCAACGTTTGGATCCAGACTCTAAAATGCCCTAAGACCTTGGTTAGGCCCCTCAGACAAACATGGCTCTCTCCTGACGAGGTCACTTTTAAAAATGTGAGCATAACAGCCTGGCCAGTGGCTCTGTAGTGGAGTGCTGACCCAGGAACCAAGAGGTCCCCAGTTTGATTCCTGACCAGGGCACATGCACGGATGTGGGCTCAATCCCCAAGGTGGGGAGTGCAGCAGTCGGCACATTGATGTTTCTCTCTATCCCTCTCCCTTCCTCTCTCTCTAAAATAAATAAAAACATATTCTAAAATGTCAGCATAACACAGGTGTCTTGAGGTTTCAAGTAGAATGCTTCTCTAGCATTGGTGAGAAAGAACTACACACACACCAGTGGACTGCATTTTAAAATGCTCTTTTATTTGACACTCACAAGATGTGTAAGGCATGTTCACAAGTCAGATGTACAAGGCCCGTCTCTCATTTCCCAGCTGCTTTCTTTCCACGGTACCTGCTGCTACAAACTGGTCCCTATGTACCTTCCTGCCGACAGGTCTCAGGCATTAGGAACATGCAGACAAGGTGGTAGGAGAATCTGCTTCAAAACAGGGAATAAGCATCTATAGACCGTCACTGAGACATCAAAACTCACGGAGCAAGGCAGAGGAGGGCGACAGACCGGCTCATGAACTTGGGATTGTGAGCTTCCAGGGGCACAAAAAACACACAGAAAAAATATATTGTTCCTTCCTGTTTGAGAGAAATGGAATGTGTCCAGAATTCGTGTTTCTACGTTTACCACTGTCTACACATCACTAAGGAGAACTAATTTTAACTGTTCCTACTGTAGTTAGTACAGGATGCATGCATTACTTCACACAAACACGGAGCGAGGTAGCAGGGACACCTTGGGGTTGCCAGTTACACAAGAGTCTGTGTTCGGTGGTGGTTCCAGGAAGGGGATGGTGCTGCCTGCTCCCCACAGTGCTTGCTGTGAGCGACAGACACCTGGCACCTGTGTCTAACCAGGAAGCAGGAAGATGCCACAGGAGAAGGTGAGGAGCCACAAAGCCAGCGCCACCTGGGGGGTGGGATGATGAGCGCGGAGCCTCGATTTCAGGGGTAAAGAGGCTGATACAAGAAAGTGGTTTATAATCAATTTTCAAAACTCAGATTATATCTTTACAAGATGACAAATAAACACTTTAGAAATCTGCTTGTGGGAAATGAAATAATTAACAATCAAAATCACACGATGTTTCACATGAGGAGATTCTAATCTTTTGGTCTAATTCAGCCAAAATTTTAACATTAACTACATATGATTAAAGTGTGGTTTGCTTAAGCCCATTTTTAAATGCAGAATCTTTGAGGAAGCATGTTGGCGTGTTTTCAGGAACACTGACTCCTGTAAGGATTGGACAGGCCACGCACTCGAGGGCGGCTCTGGGGTGTCATGCAGAGCCGTGGTCCCAGCGGCAGCCCAGCATCGTGAGAATGTGGTCACGCCAATTCCATCAGCCCCAGGGGGCTGTTACCCAAGTGGTTAATCAGAGCAGGGAATTACTATCAACTACATTAAAGATTTCCACTTATTAGCACTGTGACACAGTGCAAAGAATCTTCAAATGTCTGCCTTTTATATCAAAGTTGTATATTGTTATTCTTCCAATTCAACCAACCGCTAAATTCCCTTTGGTGGGCCTGACTACCTGGGGCAGCAGGCGGCCTCTTCCGGAAGGTGCGGCTACTCTCCTGACGGGAGGTCACGGCCGAGGCAGGCCGGGCAGGAGCTCTGGCCTTTCAGACACTGCTTGAAGCACTGGAGGGAGAAAAGGAAGTCAGCAGCGCAGGGGCAGGGGCAGAGCGCTCTGTGCTGCCTTCAGCAGGCAGCGCGAACTTCACCGCCAGGGAGGGGCCTGGAGCCCAGAGCTCAGGGCCGCTGTAGCTGCTCAGGTTGGGAGCGTGGCCCAAGCCCGAGGAAACGCCACCGCAGAACCTGCCCCGTGAACTCTGGGCCTCCCCACCCCAGCTCCAGTCTTGGCGCTTCAGCGGCCCTGACCTCTAGAGCTGGCATGTTCATGTCCCTTGGACTCACTCATCCAATCCCTCACCCCCGCCTCAGCGCCCCGTCTGCCTGGCCCTGCACACCCAGCAGCTGGGTGTGTGACAGGTCTGAGATCCCGGTGTGACGACCTGCCCCCGCCCCCCCCACCATGGGGCAGGACGGGCGCCAGACTGCAAGTCTCCCGACTCCCCCAGTGAGAACCCAGCCTTTACCCCCTCCTCAGGTTCATAAGCCCACGTGGCAGAGCCCTGAACTCTTCTAAAACCCAGCATCAGGGGTGCAGGACAAACGCTCACGGCACCCCAAACACCAAAACAGTTACCCCCAAATCCCAGGAGGGTACAAGTCAGAATCGGCCAGGACTGGGCACAGGGCCCAGTCAGGTTGAGTGTTTCTCCTCTGAAATGCTGCCCCTGCCTCACGCTCTGCACTAAACTGACAAGCGTGAGTCTGGTTCCACGTGCAAGAAACCGCCTGTCGGGGAGCTGGGCCTGCGCTCAATGTCCGCCCCTGCCTGGCCGATGGAGCCGTGTGTCCGGCTCGGAGTGAGGGGTGGACAGGCAGCTCAGGGCGCACAGCCGGGGCCCAGGAGCCTGTCCCCTCCCACAGCACCAGCCTGGAAGCGGACAGTGATGCTACACAGGAACGGGAAGTGCCCTGGAAACACGCGACGTATGGATACCCAGGGAAAAAACCCGTTTGTTTCCAAAATACTTCATAGTCTGGATGCACGCTCTGAGGGTGGCCAGGAAACGCTTACCCCCTTGTGAAACTTGTGCCCACAGCTCAGCGCACGCACATTTTTGGATTTGAACACCTCATGGCATATTTCACAGGAATGTGCACCCAGTGTCTGTGGAAACAAATGTGGCCAAATAATAAATCACTACGTTCCTTTTACTACATAAACTTCCGACAAGTGTCTTCAAATACTTCTGCCACTAAATTGGCAAATGATTCCCATTGATAGCTAAGCAAACTGATAAAACAACTTGTTTTTATTTAAAAAAAATTATTTACTGCCCTGCCAGCGTGGCTCAGTGGTTAAGTGTTGACCTGTGAACCAGGAGGTCACAGTTCGATTACTGGTTGGGGCACATGCCCGGGTTGTGGGCTAAATCCCCAGTGTGGGGCCTACAGGAGGCAGTCGATCAATGATTCTCTCTCTTCATTGATTTTTCCATTTCTCTCTCCCTCTCCCTTCTCTATGAAATCAATAAAAATCTATTTTAAAATATTTATTTTTTATTCTCATTTTTTAAAAATTAAATTTATTGGGGTGACATTGGTAAACATGAACATATAAATTTCAGGTGTGGGTAAAACAACTTATTTTTAAATAGCAATTCTTAGGAAAAAACATAAATGTATAAAAGAAAAGTATACTTTTAAAATTCTAATTTTCTCAGAGAAAAAAATGTTTTATATGGTTAATGGATTTCCTGGTAAGTTTGGAACCAGCTGAATATTACAAATTAATCCTGCATCTAATTTTCTAACAGCTGGCGACAGTAACGTAAATTACGACACCTCTACACTAGGGACTACTGTGTGGCCGAGTAAATCTTAATGAAGTCCATAATCCCTGACGAATATATTTTATTGATTTTTTACAGAGAGGAAGGGAGAGAGATAGAGAGTTAGAAACATCGATGAGAGAGAAACATCGACCAGCTGCCTCCTGCACATCTCCCACTGGAGATGTGCCCACAACCCAGGTACATGCCCTTGACCGGAATCAAACCTGGGACCCTTCAGTCCGCAGGCCGACGCTCTATCCAGAGTCAAACCGGTTTCGGCCCGAGTAAATCTTAATGAAGTCCATAATCCCTGACGTAAAAGCTGGTCACAACAGGCCTCTGAGTAGAAGCAGGCATAGAACAGTAAGCCTCATATGACCATCAACTCATTTAAAACAGCAACAACAACAGGGAATGTGTGTACAGAGATGCCTAGAAAAGAGTCTTCGAAGATGTGAAATGGTAACAGTGGCTCCTTCTGGTTAAGAGAGATTTAATTTTTCTCTGCTATTTTCTGAAGTTTCTATGAATGTGGATTAATTGTGTAAATAAAAACGAAAACAGACAGCTCACTCGGCATATCCGTGCCATCAAAAAAGCAGAGAGACAGCACCTGCTATTCACGGACGGTCTACAGGACAAGGAATTAGGTCTAGAAATAAGAGAAATGGGGCTAAACCACTGGTCCCATGGCTTAACAATGTTCTCCTAAAAACCAAGAAAACAGCATCGCACATGCACCACTCACAGGGGTGTCTTCTGTCCTCTGGCCCCGGGCTTTGGGCGATGGTCCAGCAATCACGGAGGGCGGGCCCTGGGCGGTCCCCATCCCCGAGGCAGCGGAGCTGGGCTCGGACAGCGGCCTGTCCTGTCCTGCACGTGGCTGCAGAGATAATGCGGGTGGGGAAGAAAGTTCGCACCCATAAGCTTGCCCCCTTGTCGTCAGGAACCTGCTCACCACCTCTGGTTGGAGCCTGTTTTGTTCTTACAAGTCCCACATCTACATCCAGGAGGACACAGGGGCCTTTCGCTGTATCTGGACGGACACTGACCTTTTGGCTTTGCTGTTCCTCCAGAATGTGTGCCGTCACCCTCTGGACAATTTCATCAATGCTCAGTCCTGACAGCGAGGTCTTGCTTTTGTTTCGAACTTTTCTAATAAAACCAGCAAGCTCGGTGCTGAAGGAGGAAGTGGGGAGAAATGAGAGCGGAACGTCAAAGCTTTCTACTGCTGAGAAGTATTATGTGCAACAAAGTATTATGTGCCAATATCAACCCAGCAGCCAAGAGAAACAAATACACACAAACAAAAGGAACAGGCAGACACTAGCAGCTGTACATAAAATAGCAGGATCACTCCTTCCAAGTGGAATGAGACTCCAGCATGGTGTCTAAATACTCATTGCAATAGAGTGTCACACAGCAGTTATCTGCGGGATCAGCGGGGAGAGCCATCCCTCCGCAGACACCGGGCTCCGGCAGCCGCTGATGCAGCATCACTAACGCCCGGACACCAGGGCCTGACCCGACACCACAAAACCTCTACCTCAGAGGAAACCAGCTTGGCTGACGTCCTCCCTCAACAATCTAACCCACAACACAGTTTGCACAGCCTGTTTCACAAGCACCAGTGGGTGTGGATAAATGGTAATAATTGACAGCAACTTGATATTACACCACAAATAGCCCAAATGTTTTAACTTGCAGAAAATTGATGCTTTTCTAGTTGGTTACTTAACTGCCAAATTTAGCCAGGGTTGCAAACAATCTTATTTGTAAGGTACTGTCAGTAGTTTCAACTTGAATGTCCTTACAACTGGCAGGGTTATGGCTCTTGAGAGAACCTACCAACCACGCTTCTCACCTGCGGCCCACGGGCTAGGCACCCACGTGCAGACCAAACACTCACTTTGCAAGGGCAGGGCTGTCCCCGTAGATGCAAAATATCCATTCTCGTCTATCACAGTTCGAGGGCTATTTGTTTCAAAAGCATAAAACCAGGGACTCCAACTAATAGCGCATCAAAGGCAGAAATAACATGGGGGTGCAGAGGGCCGCCGTGGGTGGGGGACTCCTCTCCTCCTGGCTGTATTCTGGAGACACTCCTGTACCTCATCTGAAACAAGGGGCACCTCTTCTCCTCGTGCCAACCTGGAGGGCGAGGCCAAGGTCCGGAGAAGCCCCACTGACGTGTGGATTGGGAGCTCAGGTGAGACAGCGCAGCCCCCCGCCCACCGGATTCCCTTTGTAACCTGCCCACACCCCTGATTCACCAGGGAATCATACCATTCTCTTCAACCTCACACCTGAGAGAGGTGCTGCCCACACGGCGAGCTGCTGCCTCCTTTTACGGGCCTTGTTTTCCAGAACCACATGAAGCCAGTGACGTGCAGGTCACCAGGGGCTGCCTAACTAGTGCTGCCTAACTAGGCAACTCCCTAAGTAGTGCTGCATAACTAGGTAACTCCCTAACTAGGCAACTCCCTAACTAGTGCTGCATAACCAGGCAACTCCCTAACTAGTGCTGCATAACCAGGTAACTCCCTAACTAGGCAACTGCCTAACTAGTGCTGCGCATGTCACTGACCTCATCACATCTTAGGAAACGGCCCGGTTCTGATGAGTGCTCAGAGTTCTCACTAGATACGCACATTAAAAATGTATTTGAAAATGCGCACCTCTCTGCTTAAAAAAGAAAATGTAGCACCTGCCTTTCTGAATAAAACAACTGTGCAATCCTTCCCACTTCAGCCCCTCACTGGCCACAATTGTACCTGCTCAGGAAACCTGTTCAAGAAAAGTGTTTCGCAGACTCAGCAGCGTCTGCCAGCGCACCTGCTGTAGCAGGGGAGCACCGCCGACAGGTGCTCCAGGATGCTGTTGAAGGGCCTTTTCGGAGACTGGCTGGGACGGGCGCGTCCCGGAGGAACGGGCAGTTTCTGATCAGCCGGGAGGCTGCGTTTTGGCTGAGCTGCCTGGCCGGCGCCCTCACACTCCTGCTGAGCGGAGGGCGATGCTGGCAGCGATGGCGAGGGAGCCCCCACTGGGCGATCACCGGCAGAGACCAGGCTTGAATCCTTGGGAACCGCTGTGTGGTTTCCGGTCCCGTGACTTGCAGACGTGGAGGGACCCTGCTCATCGTGACCTGGAGACTCAGGAAGTGACTTTGGGCGAATCTGTGAGGGACACACCACAGTGGGACTTAGAGAAACATCCATGGCAAAGACTGATAATTAAACATGACTAAGAAAAAAATCGGAATACAATACAATTAAATGTTTGTTTTGTGTTTAATTACTTATCATAACATGCCTGCTAGCTGTTAGAAAAGGCTGGACTCTGACTTCTCAGTAACTCCCTTCATAACTCCTTTCTCTGTGAAATCTGAAACGCCGCCTAAGGGAGAACATCGCACCCACCGACCTGCCTCCTCCCTCTCACGGGACCCCACTCCCTTCCCGGCTGCTCTTGGCGAGGAACCAAACGGCTGCTCCAACACCCCCCCAAACCACCCTCGCCACGGCCGCCAACATCTTCACCACTGAGGCCCGGGACACCGATGCTGCGGGTCACTCTCTCGTTCCCGTCCCAGCTCCCTGCAGCCTGGCCAGGCCTCAGCGTTGAAGCTCTCATGTACCCGAGCTGACCTCTGCCTCACTCCCCCTCCCCGGGCCATCTCATCCTCTCCTGCCTCGGTGACTGGTGCCTGCTGCCCTCAGTGCCCCTGGTTAAAGATTCCATCGAGATGTGTCCCAGCCTCCAAATGCCCTCACGCACCCACCACGCCCGCCCGGCTAACTATCCTGGATCTCGCACTCACTCCACTGAGACCTCCGAGAGGAAGCTTCCTGCGCCTGGGCCCCGTTCAGGTTGGTGCCCTCCTCTACTGCTGCAGCACTCCACGCGCCGGGGAGAAACCTGGCCCACTCCGCACTCCGCACTCCGGGTGTAACTCTGGGTCTCGCTTCCCAAGCCCACAGGCATCTGAGGGCACAGACCACAGCTAATCCTGATCACCACTCCGTGCCCAATGGATGAAGGGTGGGGTGGCCGAGAGGAGGTGGTTTTTAGGGACCTTATGTGCAAGCTCCTGGCACAATGAGAGCTCCCAGGTTCTGGATGTAAAATTATTTTGAGTATTTATAAGGTTATATTAGCTGGAATTAAACATTAATAGTAAAATATTCTGCTGAGATCTAACTCTTTCCCCTTTCATAATCTGCTATAAGAACTTGGAAAAACTGTAAATGGTAAGTATCTTTAATTCTAAATAAAACTCTATTTCTTACTCATTTAATGGAGAGAAAAAACTTATTCTGTGGAGACAAAACTTTGAATCTCAACAGAATATTTTACTCAGTTCAAGGAGGCTAAATGTTTTTTTTTTAGATGAATGCACTAAGTTTGAATGCTTAACATGCTGTTCTGATGAGAAAAAGCCATTCAAGACCAGGCTCCCACCTGCAGGGAGCTGTCACCTAAGTTAAGGAGAGGAACACACCTGACAGAAGGTCCCGGGTCGGGCAAGAGGGCAGCCTGCCTGGGCTCAGGGGAAGGCAGGACGCAGAGTGAGGATGGGCCCCGGGTGGGGAAGAGCCAGGCAAAGTCTGGCAGTAGCAGGAAGGTGTGAATCAAATGCTGGGGAAATGGGGGCTTTAAAGCCCATTTCAGAACCGGAAGATTTCAATGTTGTGGCAAAACATTCTGAAATCTATCTCTGATCAACTCTTTTTGTTTTTTTGTTAATCCTCACCCAAGGATATTTTTCTATTGATTTTTAGAGAGACTGGGAGGACAGGGGAGAGACAGAGAGAGGGAAACATCAATGTGAAAGAGACACATTGATTGGTTGCCTCCCGCACGTGTCCCAACCAGTGTCAGGAAATGAGCCTATAACCAAGGTTCGTGCCCTTGATCAGAATTGAACCCGGGACTCTTCAGACCACGGGCTGACACTCTATCCAATGAGACAAACTGGTTAGGGCTTGTTTTTCTTTTTTATTTGAGAGGAAGGGATGTGAAATGAGAGGGAGAGAGGGAGAGGAGGAGGAAAAAGGAGGGAGAGGGAGAGGAAGAGAGCGACATCATTTTGTTCCACTTATTCACTGGCTGATTCCTGTATGTGCCCTGACCGGGGATGAACCGAAACTTCAGCATCAGGATGACGCTCTAATGAACTGAGCCACCTCGCCAGGGCTCTAGTAAACTCTTGAATGGAGTCCTCCTTGAAATTCTTATGGTCTGATCTCCTAGGGCTGAACTCACTTCAGTTCAGTATTCACTGAGCATCTGCTGTGTCCAGATAAGAATCACATGCGCCAGAATAAAGTGGCACTAGGGTCAGCCACACGTTAAAGTCTACAAAGGAAAGGGCATGCTCTTCGTGACGGAGCCGCATATTCTAAAACAAGACCAGGCTTGGCAATCACTGCTATTCAGAAGACTCAGCACATTCCTCAAACCAGCAGCACAAAGCCCACGTGTGTCTCACAGATAGCAGTGTTTATCTGTATTTCACAAGAAAACAAATCTTAAATTTCAGATGTGGTCTCCTGCCTCTAAGCATCAAGGAATAAATTATACCTGAATCACAGGCACCTGCTATACCTGGAATATTTGTTCAAAGGCGGGACACTCACACACACACCTCAGCATCCAGAAAAGAAAGGGGAGATGAGCAGCAGTGTGTTCGCCACCTCAGGTCTCTCCTTAGACCCGGAGGTAGAGAGAAAGTCTCCTGTTTATATAGAATGTTTACTGTAACACCTAAAGGTTAACTAGTCACACCAACAATGAAAACATGAAGGCAACTATTCATCCATCCCATCCCCACTCCCAGACAACAGCAGCAGCCAACGACTTTGGCCAACGAGGCAAGAAACTGGCTCATGATGCTTTGTTTTCTTCCCTCCAAAGAGAAGGTGACAGACTTACTGTGCTCCATGCAGGAAACGGGAGCGCGGAGATCTGCACTTCAGGGAGCTCACTGAGCCGAGAGCCAGTTTTAATGGCCTTAATTTGTTCTTCAAACTGAGACTGTAGGTAGAAGAAAAGGGTCCAGTTTTCTAACAAATTCCAAGGGAAAACCACAATCTCAATGAGTGCTATTTTTCTTACTATACATTAAAAACGATCAACAATCTTCCAAGAAACATAAATGAAACGAGGGTATTAAAGCGACTGTTTCCTGAAGGACAAAGTGCAGAATAAGACCTCACTGACAGACACGCTACAGCCTCATCAACACGCTGCTCTCACCTCAGCATCCAGGTTAGAGCTGGACAGTTAAGAAATATCATTACTTTCATGAAAAACTCTTCTTAAAATTTCAACAAAAATTATCTATTGCTTTTTTTAAAAAAAAATGTTTTACAACTTACCTCTGCTTTCTCAATTTCTTTTCTAACATCAGAAAGAAATGATTCCCATGAATGTATGTCAGACTCTAGTTCAGGATATGCTGCAGAATCACTGAAAAAGGAGAAAAACATGAAACTGCTAATGTCCACTTTAAAATATTTTTAAAAATTGAAAGCACTAAAATACAAATTAAAACAAACATTTAAACATGAAAGATATATTTCACATGATCACACACACACACAAAAACAACAACTATATTTTTGCCCGGCTGGCAAACATTTAAACATGAAAGATATATTTCACATGATCATACACACACACACAAAACAACAACTATATTTTTGCCCAGCTGGTGTGGCTTGGTGGTTAAACATTGACCCATGAACCAGGAGGTCAAGGTTATATTCCCTCCCGGTCAGGGCATATGCCTGGGTTTCGGGCTCAATCCCCAGTGGGAGGCGTGTAGGAGGCAGCCAATCAGTGATTCTCTCTCATCACTGATGTTTCTATCTCTCTCCCCCTCTGCCTTCTTCTCTGAAATTGATACAAAATATCCTATATAATAAAAGCCTAATATGTTATGTGTCCGGAAGTCTGTTCAACCAATCAAAGCGTAATATGCTAATGATATGCTAAGGCCACTCAACCACTCGCTATTGACCACCAGGGGGTAGATGCTCCAACCAGTAGGTTAGCATGCTGCTGGGGTCCGGCCGATCAGGACTGAGCGAGATGGGCCGGACATGCCTGGAGCCCTCCAGCAGTCCCTCCTCGCCCCGATTGTGCACTGGTGGGGTACCTCGGCCTGGCCTGTGACCTCTCGCAATCCAGGACCCCTTGGGGGATACTGGAGAGCCGGTTTTGGGACGATCCCACAGGCCAGGCCGAGGGACCCCACTGGTGTATGAATTCATGCATTGGGCCTCTAGTATTAAAATAAATAAAGAAATAAATAAAATGGTCCTGCCTAATGTAAGATTTTTTCCTCACCTGTAACTTTCATTTGCTAAATGACATGCTGGGAAATATACCCATAAGGCCTACAGTACCTGCGCAATTGCTTCAGGGTCTTCAGATACCCTTCTGCTTGTGATTCCACAATCTGTAACTTATATACTTCTGCCTCTCTCCGGTTTTCAAGCACAGATACCTACCATGAGATGAGAGAATGTTTAAATATTTTAAAACTGAAAATCTGAAACTAGTTGAATTTGTTAAAACTTAAACATTATAAACCACTTTGCAGTTTCTTCCTAAATGACACACAATGACAGAGACACCAGAACTTGTTTATGTTGTAATGTCAGGTGACCATGAATTAAAACTTTTGGATGTGAAACTAGAATAACAAAATGACAGTAAAATGATATACCTTAAATGCCACTTTTCTCAGAGACGACACTTCCCACATGGCTTACTGCTGCAGCACAGAGCACGGCTACCTGTGTGCATCCCCCAGTGGGCGGGACCTGCGCCTGTCTACCCAGGGCAGAGCACCCACGGCTGCACCCTGTCCGACTCAGAGGCCGCAGAGACGCTGTGCTCAGCTTCACGGGCGTCGGGAGCCCTGGCGCATGCTTTTACAGCAGCGGACTCGCCGGCTTCCCCACCAGCCAACCAGCGGCTTTGGAGAGTCACTGCAGGAAGTGCAGAACTGCCTGCTTCAGTCCAGGTGTCAGCACCTTGCCAGGACCCACCGGCAAAAAGGCTTGCCAGGTGGTGGTGAGAACTGACAGCTGGGACTGTGGGTGCGAGCACGGGTGCTGCAGATGACAGGTGCTCGGCTTTTACTTCCCTCCCTTCCTTAGCAGCAGCTACACAGTCGATATTTAACTGAAAGACTCGTGTTTGCAGATTGCACAAGCTAAGCCTTCTTTTATTTTCCCAGAATAATTACAGACACATATACCCATAAACCACATTAACTTCTTAATTAGACAAACCACGTTTCCGAACTAAATAAAGTACAGCCAGGGGTCATCATTTTTATTTTTTTGTCTCACTACTTTCTCAAACACAGATATTGGCACATATCCTTCTGGGGGGAGGGCGAGGGCGAGTATATTCTTAAGTGGATGATTTTCGAGTTCCTTTTCTAGTATTGGCAAACGTGCTTTATGGCTGACTCTTAACTAAGTATAATGAAGCCATTCAAAGTGGAGAGCATACAAAATGACTGACTTACAATGTTCAATAAGGAAAGCAGGTTACAAAATGTGGTGTACACTGAGCACAGCTACGAGACACAACCTCAGCGTGAGGGCAAACAATGAAGAAGCCGCAGGCGAGGAGAGTGGTTGTTCCGGAGACAGGACACCTCGAGCCTGCGCGCTCCCGGCAAGGCTGTGGTGCCCCAGGTGCAGTCAGCACAGAGCAGACCAGGGCCTGCACCCTGTCTGCCAGTCCCCCCGGGGCTGGGCTCACCTCTGCAGCCACAGCTCTTTGAAGAATCTCTTCATATTGCTCCTTCCCTTTCCTTATTTGCTCTTCTATTTTCGTTTTCTCATTTGTAAATGTGTTACTGCAAATTGTAAAGGAGAAACACTTTTTGAAAAAAATTTTACCACTGAGATTACAAAGGCTAAAGCTAGGGTAACTTTGAGATCATGCCACAAAAAGACATACAACATCTTCCAGAGTAACTTCTTGCCTAATATTTTACTACG
The DNA here is from genome assembly GCF_000412655.1 of Myotis brandtii. NCBI lineage: Eukaryota > Metazoa > Chordata > Mammalia > Chiroptera > Vespertilionidae > Myotis > Myotis brandtii. The sequence goes on along the minus strand of NW_005355292.1, from coordinate 1,099,634 downwards.
TAATACAGACTCACACGTGCTCTTTGCACTTCACAAATGATCACAGGAAGATATGAAATTGAAAGTGAGGCCCTAACTGGTTTGGCTCAGTGGATAGAGCGTCGGCCTGCGGACTGAAAGGTCCCAGGTTCGATTCCAGTCAAGGGCATGTACCTTGGTTGCGGGCATATCCCCAGTGGGAGGTGTGAAGGAGGCAGCTGATCAATGTTTCTCTCTCACTGATGTTTCTAAGTCTCTCTCTCTCTCCCTTCCTCTTTGTAAAAAAAAATCAATAAAATAATTTAAAAAAAAAAAAGAAAGAAAGTGAGGAACTGGTGGGAAACTGGTTCACCATTTTTATGAGCAAAGAGGGAGTATACTCTGTTATATTAATACACTTTATAGAATATCCGTCATCCTTTGAGTCAGAAATTCTATCTTGACACAAATTACAAGGAAATAACCCAAAGGAAAAAATGATCTATATAAAGTTGTTCATGGCAATATACCTGTAACAGCTAAAACAAGGCAGGCATGGACCATAATGTGAATGGAAATGCGTATATGAGACAATATATGAGAAAAGCAGAATGCAACTGCTTACTACTGAATAGACTGGTAACCAATATGTGCAAACATTATTTCCATTTAATAAAGGTTAAAAGAAAACTTTTTTATAGGTTTATAATGAAAATCCTTCAATGAACCTATAATCACAGCAACAAACTACCATAATGTAGTTGAGACTGGTATTTCAGTAACACAAAAGAAAAGTGTTTAAAACACACATTTAGTTTCAAGCTAACTCAAGGGAAAAGAGGCGTAATAACCAACTATAAATTCAGATTTTTAAACTGACAATGTGAAATAAAGTAGGAACATCACAACATAAAAATACTTAAAGGATAAATTTTAAATATTAAATAATAAAATCGAAAATAAAAAGAGAAACAATCATTTAAAACACAGACAAGCAACAATATGTTTAGATGTCCTGTGTGCTTGTGCCTCTGCTATAAAAAGTGTAAGACATACAAATAAATTTAAACTTAATTTGCCTGATTTCAGAAGACTGATCCAGAAGGAATTCATGTTCCTTTTCCTGTCCATCATTTTTCTGGGTGTACCTATGAAAGCATAATCACCAAATTTTAATTAGTTTTTTCAAGATTTTTTTACAAACCTGATCCAGAGTAAATTCTACCCACAGCCATGCAAAATTCCTTGAATTCTTTGTAAGTTTTTAAATTTTGTTTCATTTCTAGTATCTTCAAAATAGGCAAAGAATTTGGGTCATTTTCCTCTTTGGAAGCTTTCCTTTTACACTTGGAGGGCAGATCACGGATTTCAGCCATTTTATTTGATCACTAAGTCATATGCCTGTCGCATGTCACCCTATCTCAGTCCACTTCAAGGAGCACTCCTGGGAGGTTTAAGATGAGACAGGAGTACAGTATGACCAGTGGTTCTCATTCAAAATGCAAACAGCCTCTGTTTTTGTGTGTGTGTGTGTGTGTGTGTATGTTTTAGGATGTGTATTGATTATT
>NW_005355292.1:1097415-1098081 GCF_000412655.1 Myotis brandtii | reverse complement strand
AGGGAGATAGAGATAGAAACATCAATGATGAGAGAGAATCATTGATCGGCTGCCTCCTACAAGCCCCACACTGGGGATCGAGCCTGCAAACTGGGCATGTGCCCTAATCAGGAATCAAACTGTGACCACTTGGTTCATAGGTCAATGCTCAATCACTGAGCCACATCAGCTGAGCTGTTTTTATTGAGTCAGAAAGAGAGAGAGAGGGAGGAAGGGAGTGGGTGAGAGGGAGAAGGGAGAGAGGGACGGAGGGCAAGAGGAGGAAGAGGAAGAGAGAGGGGGAGAGAGAGAAGGAGAGAGAGAGAGAGAGAGAGAGAGTTGTGAGAGAGAAATATCTGTTGCTTTCTGTAGTGCCCTGACTGGAAATTGAACCCATAACTTAAGTATGTGCATTGACTGGGAATCAAACTAGCAACCTTTTGGTGTATGGGACACCGCTCCAACCAACTGAACTACTCGACCAGGGCCAGCCTCTACTCTTTAAAATAGAACTTAAGCCCTAGCTGGTTTGGCTCAGTGGAAAGAGCATCAGCATGTGGACTACAGGGTCCCAGGTTTGATTCTGGTCAAGGGCACATGCCTGGGTTGTGGGCTCGATCCCCAGTAGAGGGTGTGCAAGAGGCAGCAGATCAATTATTCTCTCTCATCATTGATGTTTCTATCTCT
>NW_005355292.1:1029225-1097183 GCF_000412655.1 Myotis brandtii | reverse complement strand
CAACTGCCCTCCCCTGCAGGCCTGGTCCCCCACAACTGCCCTCCCCTGCCAGCCATCTTGTGATGGTCAATTTGCATATTACTCTTTTATTAGATAGGATATACATAAATAAAACTTAAAGTCCAACACACACGCACACACACTCATGTGTGCACTGTCTGACAACCCTTCAAAACAAAGTGCCAATCCGACCCCTAGGCAATGCCCTGAGGGAATATGTTCTACCTCTTCATGCTCCCCTACACACCTTCTTAGTCATCTCTACTTGCTGAACACCCCACGTTTCCACTAAGAACCAGCTTCAAGGCCTTTCCTTCTTGTGTAGACACCTTCCCCTAAGCACTCAATTTTGTCCTGTTTTTTCATGGAACCCGTGTCATTTCCATAGATGCCGCTGGTCTGTCCCACTGCACCAAGCAGGAGCTCCCTAGGCTCCAGCCATTTTTAATACTAAGTGTGATCTAAAGTGTAGAAAAGTCACATCATTGCTCATATCCTCTGAGCTTCTTTAGGAGAGCTAAAAGTTTTAAGATTTTGCTTTAAAAGCTAAATATAAAGCATTTACTTGGAAAGTATAAAGCACAGAGAAGCCCATGGCTTATCTTTAAACAGTGACCAAAAGAGACAAAGAAATACATATATTAATAAAGTGTGTGTGTACCAGTAAAAAGTTTACTCCCCACCAGGAATGGTTAATTTTTATGTGAGCAGAAACAAATATTTTCTCATCAACAGATTCATTTATTTTTGTTTAGTTTGACAGAATGTCTAAATTGAGCATGTAAAAATATGCTAAACATAAATACTTCTGAATTTTTGGATAACCATGATTAAGACTAGACCTGCTCAAATATGAAGAGGAAAAGAGCTTTAAAGACATTATCTTTTCTGCAAATGTGTTCCCTGAAGCTACTTGGACGTGACAGAGGCAGTGTTTTATGTCTCACCATTCTTTTAAGGGCTACCTAGAAACTGCCCAGATGTGATGCTAGTGAGACATAATGAAAGCCATGTGATCACATGGCACGGCAAATGGAAAACGCATAAATGCCCTGAAAGATGAGTGTGGTGGTGTGGCCCCCGGTGACTCGGCCCCCACTGTGCAGCTCTTTGCTCTGGACGAGGCCGGCACCCCGCCTGAAACTGGAGAAGGTGGTGGAGGGATGCCTGACAGCTCTGGCGCAGACCGGCAGGGGCCTGGCAGCTCCTGCTCCTGCACTCTTGGAAGCTCCCAGGGCCACACAGGGAGTCTGGCTGCCATGCTGGAGACCAGATGGAGAGACCATGTAGATAAAAGTCACAGGGAGGCCACAGGGAGAGGGAGAGAACAAGACACCAGCATCCCGGCTGAGCCCATCCCCAGCTAAACGCAGCCAGAGGAACCACTGGCGAGACCAGCGGATAATGGCCCAGTTGCACTCAGCCCAGCTGTGGGATCACCATCAGCTAAAGTGGCTGCTAATTGAAGCCACAGCGTTTTGGGTGTTTTGTTACACAGTAGGTAACAATTAAGCTAAGTAAATCCTAGGACATATCACTGTTTAAGGAAGAAAGGGGTTAGGAATCAATCATGGAGAATTTTAGCACCAACTTGGCCCATCTGACAACTGTAAGGCCGGTATGTATTTCCAAATCCCTCACACTACAGGACGGAATTCAATGCTTTCAGGATTCAGGGTGAAAGTAATCATAAATAAAATAATCACCACAGAATCTTAGTGCTGAAAAGAAGCTTAAGATCTAGACTAGCCCACTCATTTCACAGATGCGGGGGGTGTGTGTGTGTCAAAGGTCATGGTCACAGTAGAGGGAGTGCTCAGACTAGAAGAATGCCTTTCTTTAATTCACAGTCTCACTTTATCTGCAAACATGGCAGGTTTAGAAAAAGTTTCAGGTGACATATTTCCCCAACAGATGTTTTTAAAAATTAGATGAAACCATATCTAAAATTTTCACTTCACCTGATTTAGTTTGAAACGGAGTATCAAAAATGTTAAAATATCAACAACCCTTACCCCAAAAAACAAACAATAAAAATCATTGCATTGAGCCTTACTTACGTTTCAGTGGCATCTGAAACCCTTTTCATTTCCTTCTTTAGTGCTGTTAGTCTTTCTTGTATTTCTTTTTTCTCCTGTTGCCATTTTTTAATTTCCTTTTGCAAATCTTCGAGGAACCAGTCTAATTCTGTCTTTGAGATCTAAAACCATTTTAGAAAGAGTTACTTCATGAAACAAAGGAGCCTGAGAGATCAGAATTGTGCTGGTGACCCCGCCTAGGCCCTGACTCGGGTTCAGCAGAACCGTCACAGCTGGGTGTGCTCCCGGGCTGAGCCTGGGCTACGACGTGGTCCAGGATGTGGCCTCAGCCCCAGCAGCCCTCTCCTGCCCTCCGTGAATCAGGCAGGGGGGGATGTCAGGTAACAAACCAAGAACAGATCATGGTGCTCAGAAAGGGCTTCTCAGAACCAGAGGTATCCGATCTCGGGCTCCCAGATGAGCCTGCCACTCGCAGCACGACTCAAGCAGAAGAATAAGGTTACGGCACGTCTGCACAAAAGCAAGAGGTGCGACGCAGCTGGAGTGCAGAGTGGACGTATGGAAGGCAGGGCAGGGAGAAATGGCTTCAGTGTCAAACTGGTTACAACAAGGTCTCAAGTATAAGAGGCCACGGGAGTCTGTTCGACTACAGAGAAACAGTCTTAGCTGGGCTCTGGAAGCAGAGACCTGTGGTGCAAGGAAGACATGGAGGAAATTGGAGTATTTCCTCTGAGACAGCTTTGAAAAGATTCGTGTCTGACCCCAGCAACCTCCTGTCTCTGCTGGCACTTGGTTTGCAATGGCCCGGGAGGCATTCTGGCTGGCCAGCCCAGGTCCTTGCAGACTGCCGAGTCCGACTGCAGTGGTGGGGCTGGTTCCAGCGGTTTTCAGGTGCACAGCCAACTGTTCCTGGGCAGCAGAGGTTCAGTGACAGTCCAGTGACACCCCCTCTAGCAGGTGAATGTTCTCCTCACATTTTCCTTGCTGACCCTGGATTTGCTGAGTCATTACAATGACTAAGGTGACCTCCTCTACTTACAAAATCCTGATTCTACCTGGATCACTTCTACAACTATGAGCAAAGTCCATCTGCATGCCTTGCCGCTGGCAGCCATGCTAACCTTGTTTCTCACCCACCTGTGCTTCTATTCTAAGCCAATGATTTCACCTCTGAACCAACCCTTTGGCTGGGAGATGATGTGCAACCAAAGGTTCTACTGTGGCATGACAACCACCTTGGCAACAAGTACCTGAAGGAATCAGGTATCAAAATGCACTATTATAAGCACACTCTTATAGCTCAACCACAAAATATGCTGCGGGAGCTCGCCTGCTGTTTGTACCGACCACCTTTCAATGACACGGGCCTCACAACACTAACCGGGGCAGCCTCCATGCACTTGTCTCTGACTCCACCAACGACAACGATCTGAATCCTCTTCCTGCAAATATCAGAATAAAAGAAGGAACAGCCCAGAGGATATAACTGTGTCCTCTACATGCACTGGTTTAGAGAGATAATTATAATCACTTTCTGATGATCCTTTTCTCAATTAGAGAAAATCTGGTTTCTGTACCTCTTTTTTAAAACCTCAACTTTATTCCAAAATAAGTATCTGAGGTATCTTCCACCGAGCCACACTGGCCAGGCTCAATAAACAAGTTTCCTGATTAAGGTCCCACTGAGCTAATTTTATTCTATTTAATACATTGCCCCAACTACTGATCCAGACTTCTGCAACAGGCTCTTCCTTTCTTAAATGACTACCATCCCTGTTACCTCTAGATCAGCGGTTCTCAACCTGTGGGTCGCGACACCTTTGGGGGTCGAACGACCCTTTCACAAGGGTCGCCTAAATACATCCTGCATATCAGATATTTACATTATGATTCATAACAGTAGTAAAATTACAGTTATGAAGTAGCAACGAAAATAATTTTATGGTTGGGGATCACCACAACATGAGGAATTGTATTAAAGGGTCGCGGCATTAGGAAGGTTGAGAACCACTGCTCTAGATGGAAGACCGTACAGTGGGGCCTTGACTTACGAGTTTAATTCGTTCCGTGACGGAGCTCGTAACTCAAATTACTCGTATGTCAAATCATAAATTGAACGAGTGAGACACATGATGCTGGGCTGATGTTGTGGCGTTCACTGTGACATTCGCTGCGCCAACTAGCGGTGGGGTATCTGAAGCTGGCTCGTAACCCGAATTTTAGCTCGCAACTCAAAGCAAAAAATCGGCCGAGACGGCTCGTATCTCGAAAAACTCGTTAGTCGGGACACTCGTAAGTCAAGGCCCCACTGTACTTCAAAAAGAAACACACCACGATTTCTCACATCTATAATCCCACGTCCCCCCAATTCAATCTGGCTTTGCCGCTAACTAGTATCACTCCAATAGCAGTTACACGTAATGGATACTCTTAGCCAACATAATTCCAGATCAGGAGACTCAGAAAAGGCACCCTGGGTGGCTTTGCAGTTCTGGGGTGCGTAAGCTCTACCTGTTATTCTCACCCTTACTTAGGAATAAGATGAAGATGATAATAATAGTAATAATAGTGGCAGTCAACATGCACAGAGCCCTTCCTATGCACCAGTTTTAAGTACTTTGTAAGTATTAATCTAACCCCACAAAATGAGAGCAATTATCGCCCAAATTTTCCAGGTCAGGAACTAAAGCACAGAGAAGTTAATAACCTGCCCCAAATCAGAACTGGGAGAGGGCCCAGCCTGATCTGAACCCAGCCAGTCTGACTCCAGGCCTCACACTCCTAACCACTAATGCTACACTGCCTCTCAATATAAACAAGACTAACTTGGAACTTAGTCACCAGAAATAGTTTTGGTTAATCAAGCGGACTGAATTATAGGTAAATGAAAACCCAGATTTACAGCCCCTTTCTTATATGGTGACTTGCAGAGGTCCTAAACATTGAAAAAAAAACCACCAAAGACACTGCCACTTTAATATGTCCTGGAGAAATTTGAAATAAGCAATACTGAGAAAGAATCCTTTGTGTAGCCAACAATGCAGACGCTCAGCTCATGAGCTGCACAAGCACATTCTCCTAATGATGCCACATGCTCTTAAAGAGAGGTTTCAGATAGCATTACCTTGTTTTCTTCCAAGTTCCTTTTCAACTTTTCTTCCAGGTCCCTGGTCTCTTCTGAGCCCTTCAGTTTTCTCTGCTCGTAATTTTCACAGGCTTCCTCGAGCTGCTCTTGTAAAACGTGGGACTCCTTTTCAATCTGTGAAATATCCCCCTAAAAGTAAATTACAAAGTTTTCTATTAAAGTAGCGAAAAAATGCCTATTTCTGATCTTGTTCTGAACTGCCTCTTAAAATAAACAAAGGAGAGTAAAAGGCAGATGAAAATTTTCAAGGGAAATGCCACAATGATTCAAGAATTAAAAACTCCTGAACACTGTTAAGCAAAGCCAGCTCTTTTAAAATAATGTTATTCGTATTACTGGAATTTATAATGAAACTTTTCGATCTGTACTATAACTAGTTCTGAATATTTGTCTTAGAAGGGTTTGGTATTGAATCAATAGTTTGATGTGAATGTCATTCTCTAACAATTAACATCAAGAACTATTTTTTAGGTTTAAAAGCTGCATATATTATGCATATTTTAGAAATGAACAGAACTTTTTTTTTACTTTGGTTCTACTTTAAAGTGTTTTAAATGGATAGTTGCTGATTTTTTTTTAAGTTAAAATATTATCAATGAATTGCTTTCAGTTACAACTAAACTACAGAACACCCATCATTGAGAACAGCCTACCAGTGGTTCTCAACCTTCCTAATGCCGCGACCCTTTAATACAGTTCCTCATGTTGTGGTGACCCCCAACCATAAAATTATTTTCGTTGCTACTGTTATGAATCATAATGTAAATACCTGATATGCTATATGTGTTTTCCGATGGTTGTGACCCACAGGTTGAGAACCGCTGCCAGTACCTTTTTAGCAACTATGGAGTCGATCAAATAGCTTTTCTCTGAAGGTATATTAGCCAGTAAATTATATTAATAGATTTTCTAATTCAATCATTCTTTAGAAAGTGAAGGTCTTTATAATATTATCTATATCATTCATGCGAATAAGCACTATTTATCAATTAATACAGGCTCATTATAGCACTTAAACCAGCAGTTCTCAACCTGTGGGTCTCGACCCCTTTGGCGGTCAAACGACCCTTTCACAGGGGTCGCCTAAGACTATCCTGCATATCAGATATTTACATTACGATTCATAACAGTAGCAACATTACAGTTATGAAGTAGCAACGAAAATAATTTTATGGTTGGGTCACAACATGAGGAACTGTATTTAAGGGCCAGAAGGTTGAGAACCACTGAGTTAAACAGTAAAGCCATTATACTATGAAATAAATAAGCTAGAAAAAAATCTTACCTTTTCATCTGCTTCTCCTTACCCAATTCCAACAATAAAAACAGAACAGGACCTTTTTGGTTATTCTCTGAAGCTTATTCCATAATAACATTTCATATGGAATTACTAGTAGATGGCTCCAAAACAGTTCTAGTCAGTCATTCCCATCTAGTTAAATGAATGGCACTCGAACCTTTACACAGTGTGATACAATTCTGACTCACCTGTTGTGCCTCAAAAGGATCATATGGCTCAGTATTGACTTCTCGATGTGCTACATTCCCAGACACCTTTGAGGCAAAACAAACACTCAATTTTAATCTATGTCAACTGCTCTAGTAAAATAGGTCCATTATGTAATACCATTTAAAAACATGCTCATAATTTTTGTAAGGTTTAAAAAAAAATAAAAAAGATTTTGACTCATTACTATTAACATATTAGTTCAAAGCTTTCTAGAAAATAGAAAACTTAGTGAGTAGGGGATAATCCAATCAGGGTTTAATGAATTCATGCCCAGTAAAGTTAACTACAGAGGCATCTAAATTTATTCTCATGCTTGTTAGGAAGGAACTTTTATGCACCCCCCCTCCTGTTTCTCTCCATCTGGTTGCCTTAACTCCCTCCTGCTCCCGTTTTGGTAGGAGAAACTGGGCATGCATGTGTAGCCCGGACTCTCTTTCCCTTCCTCTAGGGGGGCTGCGTGTGCAGAAAACACACTGTCCCTCCTTCTCTACATCGTATGGGGCAGGCACCCATGCTGGGAGGCCTCCGGTCCAGCGCTGTTGTAGGGCATAAACTGGTGAGTGGGGGTTCCTGTTAGGACATGCACTCTGCATAGAAAGAACCACATCTTCCAACTGTGCCTTAATATTACTAAGGTGATGTTTGGTTACATCTACTGATTCCTCTAGTTTATTTCTCAACTGGTGCAAAACTGGGGTAGAAAACAAGGGTATTATTCACTAGGCCCTAAAATTCTTTCTTGACAAGATTACCTATTATGTCCTACAAAAGGGATCATATTTTTAAGACATTTTCAGGTGAAAGCATTAGTAACCATATTTGTTCAATCATTTTAGTGTATATATATTGGCAATGAAAAATGAAAAAAAAATTTAACTTCAGTATTAAGACAACTTCTTTCTATTTAAGTCTTACCTGTATGGCAACCACTTGTGTATGTGGAATATTCGTGGCTTTATCGGTCCTTTCTGGGTTTGCTTCCTGCTTGTGGGCAGAATTTCCACAGTGACCATTATTTCTGCTGGGCTCACTCTGGGCTGGATCAGCACCACCTGTGCTGTACTGTGACTTTACTGATATCTGCAAAGAGTCCTGAAGGATCTGTGTTTCTGAGGCAATCTGGTTGCCAGGGGCATGCTCAGCATTCAAACGACGACCATCAAAATACACAGCAGCACTCTGATCTGGTCTGTCATTGGCTACGTAAGATGACACCACTGTCACTGATGTTTGCAGCTGATATTCAGTTGAAATGGTGGCCAGCGGTGTGTAAATGTTAGTGTACTGGGGCAACGTGGGGACCATGCTTATGTATGCTGGTGGTGGCGGGGCAAGCTCGAATGCCCTGAAGGGAAGGTATGTACAGTACCCTGTGACCACATGGGCTTGAGTCCAATAGGTTGTTTTCACGTCCTCATGAACTGGCTTGGGAGAAATGGAGGTCGAACGACCCTGAGGATGGCGACTTGCATCCTCAGAGGCTGCTTTGGGAGGACTGGGAGCGACCTCTTTGGACTTCTCGCCCTCTGAAACTGACCTGTGAGAATTCTCGGACACTGGTTGTGGCTTGGACACTGGTTGTGGCTTGGACACTGGTTGTGGCTTCTCAGTTTCACAGGCTGGTTTGGGAAAATCAGCAGAGGCAGGCTGGGGTTTTGCACCCTCAGAAGCTGGTGCTGAAGATAAACTGGACACTGCTTTGGACTTCACATCTGGTTTAAATTCCCTAGCGGTTGGATTCAGCGGCAGTTTAACTCGTAAGTACTCTCCTGTTTTTGACATTTCTTCCACTTTTGTCTTGATGTTTTTCTTCTTTCTCTTTTTCTTGAGTCGTGATGCAACTTTCTTCAAAGCAATACAGTTGTCAATCACAACAAAACGAGGACATCCTAGGAGGAAAGATTTCAAACCTCCAGCTTTTTCTAGTATCTGACGAGTTTCTTCTGGGAAGAATTCATATTCTTCAGAGAACATCTTGTTACTCATATCCAAGGGACCATGCTCCTCCAACAACTGAGAGAAATAACTGGGGAAAAAAATTTGCATTTATATAAGTTATTATAAGTACTTGTACATGTTCATTAGAAATATATATTTCCCAAAAAATTCTCCCAAAGCAAATACTATTTCACTTCCAGCTGATCTCAACTCCTCCCCAACAAATATTATACTCATATTAAATCTGAGAAAGGCTAACTGTAACCAATGATACTATAAATAAAGTTTTGTTTCTCCCTCAGAAAATAATTTTTAAAAAGTTTTTTTAGTAAAAACAATAAAGGGGATTAAAAAGTTACTTTATACGTTTTAATTATATAAGTATACAATCTATTTAAAAAGCAATGAAAAGAAACTTTATCTGAGAAAAAAACAAAATGTCAAGTGAATACTATAAATAAAGTTTTGTTTCTCCCTCAGAAAATAATTTTTAAAAAGTTTTTTTAGTAAAAACAATAAAGGGGATTAAAAAGTTACTTTATACGTTTTAATTATATAAGTATACAATCTATTTAAAAAGCAATGAAAAGAAACTTTATCTGAGAAAAAACAAAATGTCAAGTGAAGAGGAAATAAAATTTCCAGAAAAAATCTGATTGGAATTTGCATATAGTACATCTATTGTAATTTTTTGTTTAAGAGTAGGATGTGATTCAGAGGTACTGAAATCAATCATGTCCGATCAATAAGCCAATACAGTACAGGATCAGACCCACAGTAACAGAGCAAGTGCCTTAATCTGCCTCCAGCTCTGGACTGTGGTCACTCCAGGTCTGGGCACTATCTATTCTCAGGCTCACAAAGGCTTCCTCCTCCATCTGAATTTGGTTTCAGTCTATAACAGTGAGAAACTAACAAGACAGACACATACCACATACAACTAAGAAGGCTTTTCAAGAGCAAAAATCTCCAAAGAAACTTTCTTAGTAAATTAATGTTAACCAGGAAAACAAGTTATTTAGGAGATAAAAGCAACACTTTTTGAAGCAAAGAAAACTTCTTTCTGTGCAGAAGCTGCTGCAGATAAATGCACAGAACAAACACAAATGGCTGCCCTCTGTGCAAACGGCCGATGCTCTGAAGCATAAAGACCCAATGTCACTCTGTCAGCACTGCTGCTCTCGATACTGAAAAGTCACCCATCTCTCTTAAAGTGTTTTTTGATGACTATGTTCCCTTAGAATAATTTCTACAATTGAAACTTCCCCACATACATGATGTTTTGCAAGATAACATGTTAAATGTTTTTGCTTTAAGATTCCCATCAAACTTCATTTTTAATGGGAAATTTCTAAAAACAAAAAGGGGTTGAGGAGAGTGAAGTACAAAGCAACAAGTGATGCAGTCTCAGGAACAGTAATCCTTGTAGAGGATTTTGGCTGATTAGTATAAATAACATTGACCCTCCCCTCCTTTGTCTGAAGAGAGTCCTTTTCTGTTGGTGTTTAGTTGCCACTGAGCAAGAGCAGAACAAGCATCAATGGTGTATATGTATTTACTTCTTCTCTCCATGATGAATACTTAAGAGAATCATTGAAACATAAAACGTTCTATCTGGATGAAAATACTTAAATCCCAAATGGGGTAACTGAAGAAGAGACCACATGAAAGGAATCACCCTCCATCTCAACAACAAATTTCAAGTTACACATGTGACAAGGATAGTATGATTATGCGACCTCGTGAGCTTTTCCACAGCCAGCCATGGAGTGCTGATGCCGAGCTGGTGACAACCATCCAGCAACCAGTAGGTCACGTTCCTGAAGAATAGTCAGGAATATGAAAAATGCTCATTGTGCAATTTCAGGTGAAAAGGTAAATGACAAGGCTGAGCGTATAGTACAACCACAGTTTGCAAATTTTAAAACCTATTTTATACACAGACTTTAAAAGTCTAAGGGGATACACACCAAAAGTTAACTGTGGTTATATCTGGATGATAGAAATAATAATTTTTTTATTTTGTCCTTTCAACTTTATTTTTTAAAAATTCAAGAATCTGTATTATCTATATATATAAAAGGCTAAGCGACTGTCCGACCATCCGACCATCTAGTACCTATGATGTGCACTGACCACCAGGGGGCAGACGCTCAACACAGGAGCTGCTGAGCTGCGGTGACTTGGCTGCGGTGGTTCTCAGGTGACGCAACTCAGAATCAGAGAGGAGGGAGCCCGATTCCTTGTGGGGCTGTGCGATTCCACCTTCGGTGTGAGTTATGTTGTTGCTGGGGCACTGTCGGCCCCGAATCTGGTTTACTGTTGAGTTGCAGTGACCACAGACGCCCTTTGAGCTGCAGCACTGCCCCAGGTTCGGCGCGGGGAGGAACTGCGGGAGGTTGGCTCCAGGACGCGTCCGGCCCATCTTGCCCAGTCCTGCCCCACCAGCCACCTTCTAATTAATTTCCTTTCAATGTGCACAAATCTGTGTATTGGGCCACTAGTTACTTTTATAATCAGAAAAAATTTTTTTCAAAGAAACAGACCTTCAGGTTTTGTCCACTGGCTACGTAGCAACAAATTTTTCACACATTCAATGCAGAATAAAATTGAATGTGTGAAAAATAGTCCAAAATTTGGACTATTTCTTGCCTAGTCCAAAGAAATAATATTATAACCTTATTGTGAATAAAATTTTTATAATTACTATTATTTGAAATGCAATCCAAAATGAACTTTAACTCTATTTATCCACTTTTCTGGCCTCAAAAAAAGTCAGTTGGTTGGCATGGCTCAGTGACTGAGCATTGACCTATGAATCAGGAGGTATGGTTCAATTCCTGGTCAGGGCATGTGTCTGGGTTGCGGGCTTAATCCCCAGTGTGGGGCATGCAGGAGGCAGCCAATCAACGATTCTCTCTCATCATTGGTGTTTCTATCTCTTTTCCTCCCTGAAATCAATAAAAATATATTAAAGAAAATAAAGAAAAACCATTAAGAGGAACCCAAGAGCATATAACCAGACTAAATAGGAATGCAGCAACTGAGGAAAACAGAATGACCAAATTGTGAATGAGTGACAGGTTTTTCCAGGAGAACAGTTAGCTTTTGATTTAATTCTCTGTTGCAGATCTTAGCCCTCAGTTTCATTTCTTAAGGAAAACACCATGCACTTCTTATTAACGCCAACCTCAAAATGGTAATTCCAAATCTCTCTGAACTCTTTACTCCATTATGTCATACTAGTGGCCCGGTGCACGGATTCGTGCACATTGAAAGGAAATTAATTAGAAGGCGGCTGGTGGTGTGGGACTGGGCAAGATGGGCCAGACACGCCCTGGAGCCAAACTCCCGCATTCCCTCCCCAGCCAGCCACACCCCTGGGGTGGTGCCGTGGCTTGAAGGGTATCTGTGGTTACTGCATCTAGGCAGTAAACAAGATTTGGGGCTGACAGTGCCCCAGCAATAACATAACCCACAGCCGAAGGTGGAATTGCGCAGCCCCACAAAGAATTGGGCTCCCTCCTCTCTGGTTCTGGGGTGTGTCACCCGAGAACCGCTGCTGCCAAGTCACCACAGATCGGCAGCTCCTGTGTTGAGCGTCTGCCCCTGGTGGTCAGTGTGCGTCATAGGTACCAGACGGTCAGATGGTTGCTTAGCCTTTATATATATAGACTAGAGACCTGGTGCACAACATTTGTGCACTGGGGGGAGGGGTGTCTCTCAGTCCGGTCTGCGCCCTCTCCCAGTCCGGGACCCCTTCGGGAATGTCCACCTGCTGGCTTAGGCCCGATCCCCAGTGCGTGTCATAGCGACTGGTCCTTCTGCCGTTTGGTCGATTTGCATATTAGGGTTTTATTATATAAGATAACCACTCACACTCGCCTTAAGTGCTAATTTAACATCCACATTTTCAATCCAAAAGTAACTCACACCCAAGTTACTTCAAAAGGAAAGTCAGTTTCTCTTTTATTAGGTTAATGTCAGGAGGTCAAGTCTCCAATACCATACAGGGACACAGGGCCATCCAGCTAAATAGCCATCATCAGGCGGAAGTAAGAACACGATCTGGGCATCCTTTTCCAGGTAAAAGGTTAACACTTCACCAAGCTACTTGGCTGGACTTATAAGATGCCAAACAGATGCATCCATCAACATAAGGACAATGAGATCACATAATCATTCTCCCCCTTGTCAAATGTGTAACCTGAAATTCATGGTGAAACGTTCATGGCTGGAAACTTTTATCAGTCCTATCAGGACGTAGCAGGACAGTTTTGGAAGCAGGAAGTATCCACATTAGCAACTCAAACTGACAAAATAATCATTAGGATTTTAAATTTAATCATTAAAAACCCTCAGTTTTATTTGTATAATATTGAACAAAAGCTATAAAAACACTTTCCTTTCCCAGAGTTTACAAGCCATCAAATGATTCATTTAATAATCATTTGGGAGACAAATTAAACAACTTAACATCTTTAACTGGCAGCCCCCATATAAAATAGTTGTTGTAGAAACATTCTACTCACTCATACAGAGTTGAATTTTTTTGCTTTGGGTTAATGTCCCACAGCTTCTTTTTACGGACAACATATTCATTGCTGTGCTGTCCATACAGAGCTTCGAATTCTGCTACATCTTGCCGAAGGTGGTTAGGCACTACAAACGGGCCTGCGGAATTTGAATTGCGTCTGTTGATTTAAAAAAAAATTTTTTTTAAAATAATTGACCCATCTTTAGGTGACTGAGAATAATACAGGGTTAGGCAAAAGTAGGTTACAGTTGTTTCTATGGCAAATACAGTGGGGCCTTGACTTACAAGTTTAATTCGTTCCGTGACAGAGCTCGTAACTCAAATTACTCGTATGTTAAATCTTAAAGTGAACGAGTGAGACACGTGATGCTGGGCTGATGTTGTGGCGTTCACTGTGACGTTCGCTGCGCCAACTAGCGGAAGCTGGCTCGTAACCCGAATTTTAGCTTGCAACTCAAAGCAAAAAATTGGCCGAGAGACGGATCGTATCTCGAAAAACTCGTTAGTCGGGACACTCGTAAGTCAAGGCCCCACTGTAATGCCATAATTAATAAATAATAATACAAGAATACACAACTATAAACCTACTTTTGCCTCACCAACATTAAATGGAAATAAACATAAAGATAGTAACATGTTATGTGGTATTATGATGCAAACAAACAAAAACCTGCTATCAGAGAATTTAATGCAGAGAAGTTACCTTCCACAATTACAGTCAAGAAGTAGATGTGCCTGACTACTGAATAAGCACTTTTAATTACCTACTTATTCTTGCTACCAAGAGCACATTTTTTAAAACTCCCGGGTTTAAAAAATAAAAAGAATCAATGTTGCATTGATTGTAACTTGTTATAGTGAACAATGAAAGTTTTATTATAACTGCTATTAATTTAAAGTGAAATCGAGACTGGTACTTAATAAAAAGATTTTTTTTTTAAAGGGGATGATTTTAGCACTCTACAAAGATGCAGTTTGAGTGTGGGCTCTACACCAGATTGCTGGGTTTAAAATTCGGCTCTGCTGTTTACAAGCTCTGTGTCCTTGGGCACGTCATGCAACTACACTGTGCATTAGTTACCTTACATATAAAATGAACATAATAATAATTATCTCCTAGGGTGAAAGAGTGGATTAAATGAGTTGTACTATATGGAAAGCTCTTAGAATAATGCCTGGTATATAAGTGTAATATAAATATAGGCTATTATAATTTTAACTTAAAACAATTTCTCCACTTAAAGAATCCATGAAAATGACTGTGCAAAACAACTGTTACACAACCTCTTTAAGAAATGTAGAAAAAAACCCCAAACTTTTTTTGTGTTTTTTAGCCCCGAAAAGAGTATGATATAAAAAGGTCACTGCTACTGACTAGTTTTATTTCTACTTATGTCTATTTGTTTCTTTAAAACTTAGCTTCAACAACCAGATGTTATTAAGGTTAAACTATTACCTCATATATAACTTCCAAAACATCTCCATTTCTCCTATTTTAGCAAATATGCCAGTAATTGTTAATAGAACATTCTCTTCAATGAACATTTTAAAGAACATTTTCTAGGACTGCCCCATAGTATCTTGCACATAGTGGGTTCTCACACTTATCAAGTGAATATCATCAGCCTTGTGATTTTATTTTTTTTTACTGTCCTCACCTGAGGATATGTTTTTTTAACTGGTTTTAGAGAGAAAGGGAGAGAAAAACATGGATCAGTTGCCTCTCGTACACACCCTGACCAGAGATCAAACCTAAAACCTTGGTAGGTGCCATGGCTGGGAATCTAACCCACAACCTTCTGGCGTACAGGACAACACTCCAACCAATGGATCTACCCAGCTAGGGCAACCTTGTGATTTTAATGCAGTTTTTATGAATTTTCAACAATGACAAGCCATGCTATAAATTCAACCAAGATGGTCACATAAGGTTGTCGTCACAGATGCATATCTTTAGACAGAGAAGTTAGGGAAAGCACAAATGTAAAGTGCATTAAATTAACATCGCTTAAAACACTTGAGTTAAAATGAAGCAAAAATTTAAAAACTGTACTTACTTATGGTCTTCACCTGAAGCGATAGTCTCATTATTAGGTGTTACTGAAGTTGTTCCAGACCCAACTAACATAGGCTGGTTTAAAAGACAGAAGAATGACAATAATGTTCTACCTGAAAATTGCCATTAATACTGATGACTGCTTACATAAATAAGCATGCAAACTGACAATATATGAGACTTATCTAAACTGTCTTTTGAATAGGAACACATTAATAATAAAAGTTTCAACAACCATAAATAGGCCCAAATTAACATTTAGGTAGCTTACCACACTCCAAAAAAATTTAAATGTCACTCAGTTTAAAATTCCCATTAGTTTTTTAAAAAAAAATATATTTTATTGATTTTTTACAGAGAGGAAGGGAGAGGGATAGAGAGTTAGAAACATCAATGAGAGAGAAACATCGATCAGCTGCCTCCTGTACACCCCCGACTGGGGATGTGCCTGCAACCAAGGTACATGCCCTTGACTAGAATAGACCCTAGGACTCTTCAGTCCGCAGGCTGACGCTCTATCCACTGAGCCAAACCGGTCAGGACCCATTAGTTTTATTGACTGCTCTCATCCTCCTGTAATATTTGTTCACTGTTTCCACACCTGCCCCCAACATGAGCCCTCAAATACGTGAGAGCTATGAAGAGCCCACTAGCGACCTCATGGGTTTAGAGCTCGGCCTTGGGTGAGAGGAAGGAAGGGAGCCTATCAAGTCTGAGATTCTGCTTTAATGGTTAGTATTTACCACCTTTATTTTGAATATTTTTGTTATTGATAAGAGGTATCATGTCATCATACAAATGGTAACACTAGGGCATAGGGAAGTCAAATAACTTGCCCAAGGTCACAGAGATAATAGAAACAGCAATAAAAATCACAATAATTGGTCAAGAGCCAAGCTATAAATTCAGGCCCTTTTCTGGGGTTTTGTTTAGCTTCTTATTTGCAACATAGTATATAGTTGCTTAGAGTTGCAACTGAGAGGCTGGCAAGTGAGGCGGTGAATGTTGGAATCTGCTGCAAGCAAGCCTCCCTGCTCGCTTCAGTGCCTGGCTGCCGGCCGCCATCTTGGCTGACAGTTAATTTGCATATACTCACTGATTAGCCAATGAAAAGGGTAGCGGTCGTACGCCAATTACCATGTTTCTCTTTTATTAGTGTAGATTTTTGTTATTGATAAGAGGTATCATGTCATCATACAAATGGTAACACTAGGGCATAGGGAAGTCAAATAACTTGCCCAAGGTCACAGAGATAATAGAAACAGCAATAAAAATCACAATAATTGGTCAAGAGCCAAGCTATAAATTCAGGTCTAGCTGACCCCAAAGCTGTCTTGGTCACCCTGTTCTAGAACCATCCAGACAAAATTACACATTATGAAAATTGTCTTTACTCAGAAATTTTCAGAAAATAAAAAGGACAATAAAAATAAAAGTTTCTTTTAAGTGTTACTTATATACAATATGAACCCTGAATTTATTAAAAATGTAGAAGACTGCCAAAATATCTTTAAAGCCTAGAAACTCATCTCAACAAAATGCTTCAAAATATCCCAAGAACTGGTTAATTCTAACTTACATATTAAATTATTTTACATAAGAATTAACCCAGAAAATACTCCATACCTTTAAATCTTTTGGCTTCTTTTTCTTGCCTTTGTTTTTTATCTTGGTAGAATTAAACTAAAAAGGGAGAAAGAAATCACTGAACACTCAAGTAACAGCACTATGAAGCTACCATGTATTATACCATGATTTTGAGACTGGTCATAAGTTGAATTACATAAAATGTTTAACAAAAATAACTCTATATTGTGTCAGCCCTACTGTTGTGATTTATAACAGAAATTAAGAACAAGTTTAATGTTGCCTAATGTTATAATTAAAATTACATTGTTCCAACATTTTGAACTCATTTTCAATAGTTATATCAGACTTTTAAGATAATTCCAGGTACATGCTAATCGTATTTTAATGATTTTCCTTTTACTTAGGCAAACTAGACATGTGCACCTGGCCAGACACAGGAGCACTGACAGTGCACTTAGGAGAAGCTTTAACCTCTCACAGGGCATCTTAGTTGTGCTTCCATGTGTAGCTGGGCAATACTTGATAGAATGGACTAAGACAAAACTTCAAGTATAGGTGACTTGATCCTAAAAAGTCAGTAAACAAGCAATTTTCTGTTTGAAAACTGCCACAACCTACTAAGGAAGACAACTCTGGCATTATTCTAAATTAAACTCAATTTGGAGGCACTCAAAACAAAGTCCCTTTATTTTTCTTAAAGAGCAAAACATGAAAATTTTCACAATTACAGATAACTTTTCATTTTTATGCCAGGAGATTATTCAAGAACTGCTTTCCTATTTCTAAGACTAACATTTATTAGTTGTGAAACTTTAAGGCCGTTGTCTAATGTAAGCCTCAGCGTTTGCTGATTTGTTCCAATTCCAAGGGGCAGATTGGGATTAACTTCCTAATGAAATAGGACATGTTATCGGAAGTCCTCCAGATTGGGTTCTGGCAGTGCCACCTAGGATGGAACTACACTGGCCTGGGTCCTCCCCCTTCCTTTGGCCAACACAAACCAGAACACAGCATTTAAAGTGATCAAACGACTCACTGGCACATCCCCGCTGTCTTGTTTCCTCAGCACAGTGCAGCGGCTGTCTGCAGGAAGAGAGACCGTTTGTGAGCAAGCGAAGCATTAATATCGCCATATAATACACCAAAACGGGTGGGGAACCTTTCTCCTGCCAAGGGCCATTTGGATACTTATAACATCATTCGTAGGCCACACCAAATTATCAACTTAAAAATTAGCCTGCTCTATTTGTTCAAACATTCAATTAACTCATCCCTAATGCCTTGGCAGGGCCAGACCACATGATTACTCGGGCCTTGGTGGGCCAGACATTCCCCACCCCTGCACTATAGCTTTAAAGAAAACCACCCCAGGTACACTGACACAGACTATGTTCTATGCCTCATTTGGCTTTGACACAAGTCTAGTTTAGGAGGCAAGGGTGAAATGGCTAACTAAATGGGAAACCAGCTTCAAAGAACCACAAAATTTCAACCCATTTCAGCATAATTTGAGTGCCTTCTAGGTGCCAAACTCTATGCCAGGTGTTGGGAATAGAGATGTACAAAACAGTCCCTGCCACCCACACACCTGTTTCTACAAAAAAGACAACCAGGCAGATGCCTGCCACCCAGTGTGCTAACTCCCACAATAAATACATGGGAGCAAAGCTGACGGAATAATGAAGTCTTCAAGGGGAGAGGCCCAGAGGGATCAGCAAGGGCTTTGGGGAGGAAGGGGCTTGAAATGAACACGCAACGGGGTGGGATGTGGCTGGAGGAACTGGATGAGCAAAGACAGGAGGCAGGAAAGCACAGTGCAGGTTGGGACATAGTCATCGGTGTGGTTTCGATTCAGAAGGCAGATGGGCAGAGTGACGAAGAGGCCAGATACATGATGTGAATTTAATCTGTAGGCAAACTAAGCAAGTGGTTCCCAAAGAGAATAGTTACAGGATCAGACAGATGTTCCTCAAGAGTCCCTAGAGCAGCGGTTCTCAACCTGTGGGTCACGACGACCTCTTTGGGGGTCGAATGACCCTTTCACAGGGGTCGCCTAAGACCATCGGAAAACACATATATAATCACATATTGTTCTTGTGATTAATCACTATGCTTTAATTATGTTCAATTTGTAACAATGAAAATACATCCTGCATATCAGATATTTACATGACGATTCATAACAGTAGCAAAATTACAGTTATGAAGTAGCAACGAAAATAATTTTATGGTTGGGGGTCACCACAACATAAGGAACTGTATTAAAGGGTCGCAGCATTAGAAAGGTTGAGAACCACTGCCCTAGAGGCAACGTAGGAGGAAGATTTGGAGGAGGAGGGTCTAGGTATGGAGACAAGTTTAGAGGCTACTGACTAGTGCATGGAAAGACCACTGCGCTCCTTGCTAGGAAGTGGGATGGACAGGGAAGGAGAGATCCAAGATGAAGCTCATTTGGACTGCTGACAAACGAGGGATGGAGTAATAGGGAGAAGGAAGAATCGAGACCAGTTCCAGGCTTCCTGCTTAAAAACCGATATACAACCATGTTACTGATGAGATAAATCCAGTAAGTGGGACGTAAACGAGTTCAGACACATTGCTCTCAAGGGACCTCTTGGCTTTCTGCACAGAAATTCCAACAGGGAAAATGCACCCAGACTTCAGGAGGGCAGGTTGGGGCTCCCAACTACCATAGCATTGGTGACATTAGTGAATATCTTTATCTACAAGATCCGTGGACTTTTTAAACTTTAAAGAAATATAAGTACTTCTAATGAAAGGAGACGAAACTGAAAATGCCAGGGTAACGGTGAGAGGCAGAGCTACGGGACTTGAAAATCTGTTGGCCAGTCATTTGCTGCTGGCTTCCGACTCTCTGGCTGAGAGCAGAGAAAGGGTTACAGCCTGGTGGTCTGTGCATTTTAGGTACAGAACACCAGAATCGGAAAAATGCACACAGTGGGAACTGTGTCCTTTTCAGTTGTCCTGTGCATTGGGCAACATGCATTGGGTTGTGCAAGCTCAGTCCCGGGACAGCATTTTCTTGGCAGCAGCAGCAAACTGATGAAATACATTCAGGCCGTCCCCTGGCCTGTCACTCCAGTCATGAAGAGAGTCCTGGAGAAATAAAGCCATCTCTACGTGGGCGTGCTCCTCACAAGAACCACAGCAAAAGCAAGCCTTTGGTTCCTTATATGCATTTGAACTTTGTAACATGTGACATTTTTGTATAGGGCCAGACTTTTAATGTACATTTTAAAACAAACACCACGAAATTTCCAAGTCTAATGCCTAACAATAAAGTCAACTTCTAATGATGGGGGAAGGGGAGAGGCATTACCCTAAGACATACATGTAGGCAAAAATAAGAAATTCAAATTAATTTAGAATCTAAAATGTTTTAATTTAAGCAAAATGGGACCACACAGATCACTGGCTCCAAATTCTCTTATTTTAATGATGAAGAAGCTATGAATCAAGAGAAGCTAAAGAATTAACCACCAGTTATCATATTCAGCCAAATTGCACTCCGAGCCCTTACCCACACAGGTCCCTGATTGCCCTCCATCCTCTCTAGTCCTGGAGGTCACTCTGTCCAATTCCACCTCCAGCTCGGACCCCACCCCCACACCAGGCTTTCCTCTTCCCTGGAGAACGCCTGTGCTCACTCCGACGTCTGAACCCACTTATCCCCTCTTCTCTCACTGGGCTTACCCCCACATTATACGTATATTCATCTTATTCCCTTTTGTAGAGCAAAAGGTCCTGAGGGCAGGGACTAGCGTAAGCATTCCTGAATTCCTTGTTAACACCTAGCGTAAAAACAAGCTTTTTAAGGAATGAGGGGAGAAGTGAGCCAGAGCCCACTATGCCTGACTCGCAGTTCCCACTCCTCCCACAGCAGAGGTGCCGTCTGTCTGCTTTAGGTTCTGCAAACATCACCTCCTGCAGCCATTTTCCTGACTGCTCCAGATCAAACCCATTTCGTAATAAATTCTGTCAACACGCAATCTCTGCCACTACACTGTCAAAATATCTAAGATGAGAACAGTGATCTGAATATGTCCACAACACTGAGTTCCATAGAATAAAAAGGTTTTAACATGAAAAAAAGTACTATTCTTAATCACTACCCTCCACAAACACACATTTCCCCCCTAAGATTAGGTATAATATAAACTGAAACTCGACCCACATACCCATGATATCGAAGAATTCGTCTAACGCATTGTGCAAGGCTGGGAACTTGTCTCTGTGTTCTTCCAGGAGCCAAATCAGACACCGGGCTTCCTTCAATGATGCCGACTCGCAGAAATAGTCAAGCTGCTTTCCTTCTATAGAGTTTAGTTTATGACCATACTTCTCATTCCAGAGAAAAGTCATGATGCTAAAATCAAGCTCCTTGAGAGATGCTCCATAACGAGAAAAAAAAGATTCTGTGGCATCTAAGCCTGTGATAAAAACAAAACCCAAATCAGATGGAAAACCACTTAATGCAAAACCACATTCACCTTCACATCTTGAAAATGGTTCCATTACAGTTTGCTAACAATTGCAGTGAAAACATGTAAATACTTGAGAATAAACTTGTTTAAGCTATTATACATTTCATAAACACCATTTAACATGGACATGCTAATTGCAATAATTCATATCTATTAGTTGAATAAAGTGGGCCAAAGGCTTCTATTATTAGTTTTTATTAAACTTAGAAAAAGGAATTAAATTCCTTTACAAATACAGCAATAACCTTCTCACTAATTCATAATGACTTTCATTCCAATCAGTACAAACTAGCAAGATTTTATAATGCTTTACTACACATATTCCATAGTAACAAAACACCAGTAATATGCACAAAAAGTAATATTCCCAAACACCCTTTAAAACAGGAAATGGTTAGACAACAACTCTGCCTGCAGCCGCCTTCCCCAGTGCCTGCTTGAGGGCCTTCCTCAGCCAAACCAGGAAAACCAGGAGAGGAACAGTTTTATAATCCCGTGGTTTACAACAACACAGGTACTTTTCTCCTCATCCTTAGAGATGGTTAGTCCTGAGCATAGATTTGCCTTAGGTGATCCTAAGCAATTATTCCATCCATTCTTCCCTCTAACTTTTCCATTAAGGAATCAGACTTCTGAACCACAGGAACTCAGAGGGCACGACAGGGGGTGGGCAGGGGGTGCTATGTACCCATGGCTGGGCCCGATATTTACAGTTCTTACATTTTACACGTTTACAAATATTTAGCATAATACAGGACTGGATTTTCTAACTGACTGAACTTTTTTGTGTTTACACCTTTTGAAAGTGTATATTATAACCTTTCTGTAAAATAAGCTATAAATTGTGAGTTGGAAAAACAGTATTTTTAATCATACCCATTTGTAGTCCTACTTAAAAAAAAATCATAAATAATGACAGGAAAACAAAAAAAGACTCTGAGGCCCACGTGTCCTTTCTACTAAACTGCATCTCTAAAAGTGAATGACATACCGAAGCTATTAAGTTTCTGGATCCAAGTAGCTAATTTTGGCTCCACTTCTTTAAGTTCACTCAAAACATGCAGGAATATCCTTGTTTTGACTCTATTCTTTTCTTGAATCAAGTGACGAATGACATAGTCCACCGCTTCACTTAGAAAATTTCTGCTGGAAAAACAGGTTGTGTAGTCTTCTGTGCTCAAAACCTTCCAGGAGAGCAGCTCTTTGAGGAGCGTGGACGCGTTCAGCACCCCGGACTTGATCTTGTCGGCATACTGCTTGATGCACTGCAAGATCCTGTCGTCCAGGAACTGACAGCTCTCAGCACTGGCCACAGTTTCTAAGGATAAACCACAGCGGTCAGTTACAGTGAGAAATAGGACCAACCTGCAGAGATAGAAACTTCGAGAGAAATGCTGTAACATTACAGAGCAATATAAACATGGCGCAGATGGATTCTTCATGTTGTTTTAAATAAACAACTCAAGAAATTTTAAATTAGGAATCTAAATACAGGGTGGGGCAAAAGTACGTTTACAGTTGTTCATATAGGAAATAATACAATAATTAATAAATAATAATAGAAGAATAAACTGTGTTTTGCTCAGTCACAAGGGTACATTTTTGCTCCACCCTGTATTTAACAATACCTTTAAAAAAATATAGTTCACGTTCAACAAAACACAGAAGAAGTACCTTATATCCTTCACTCTGTACCACTCATGTAACATCTGAAATTTTATCCCTTTAAAATAAAGTTACTTCCCTCAACCATTTTAACCCAGCTTCATCAACTACCTAAAATTATAAATTTTATATCCAATATAACATGTTTGTACCCAGTAAATATGTTTAGTCATTAAGAATACTAAGGGGATTTTTGGAGTTAAAGGGATCATTTATTCAGTTACAGATTCAATTAATATTTGGCAGTTCTTATTATTCATCTTATTGTTGGATCCTAAATTGCAGACCTGTGGACTCATTGACTACTAGTCAGAAAATATCTCAGAAGTTCATCGTCCTGTCCACTCATCTTCCTACAGGATGGCCATTTAGCCTCTTGAAGCACGCAAAGTTAAAATACCAACATTCACTGAAAACTTTTTCAGTAAGAAAGATCATTTTGGTTGATTTGTGAAACATTAATGGAATACTAGATGAAAAAAATAAAGACAGCAAGAGGAAATATTTTATTTTATAGATGGCCATCGTAGAAAATGAGAATAACTTACTTCCAGTCATCTGGAAGTATACATACAGACCAACATGTCCACAGAAACAGTGAAATTACCAGATATGTTCCCACATTGATCATGGAATGATGACAAGATGAACATAAAACAAAAAGGCTGTACTAGGCAATCTCTATGGTACCTTTTATGAATAGCTTCATTTGAACTCAGCATTATTTCAGATAATTAGTAGTGACTTCATAGTTCACAGTTTTGGGACCTAAATCCACATAGTGGAGTCTACAGACCATCGTCAAACATTATTTCCACCTTCAGTTCAGCAATGAGTAAATTCACAGTCTGCCCTAGGTTTGTGGCAGGTAGTGTTTTGAATCCCTGTGTACTGCTTCCAAAATCAGTGCTCTGTGTACCATTTGCTCCCGTGACAGTATTAAAATATTAACGGAAACCTAAATTTCAATTCAGTAACAATTAACCTAAGTCCCAGTAGGATGATTATTCACATTTATAGTCTAGGCGAGAATACATTAGTGTTATTATGCCTTGGACTCCAGCATACCTTTCTGCTCTTCCGTTTTGGGTGGATTACTTTCCCGTAAGTCCTCTTCCATTCTTTCTTGTGCTAATTTTTTTGCTTCCTGTTTTTGGATCTTTCTCTTCAATTTTTTGTCTTCTTTCAGTCTTAGCTTCTCTAGGCTGATAAACATTTACAATTAGTGATAATTCACCTGTTATAAATCCAACTATTTTCCTTTGGCTACTATAGAAAGCATTCTCTAAGCAGTAAGTTAGGAGTGTTCCTTTCTAGTCAGAGCTTAGCCTGCATCTTCTGTTCAAGATCAAAAGTTGCTGACACGTGGTTAATGCAGTCAAACTAACCGTACTTGTTTCATGAAAACCAGGGCTTCAGGGGACTAAGTGACTTAACTAAAGATGGCACATACAGATGGTACAGATATTATTTCCATGTTCATAAGTTACTGCTTAAGGTGAATAGGAATAATAAAAATTACTCTGCAAGATAATACATGTACACACTTATTTAAAAAAAAAAAGATCCCACAGTAAACTATTATTTTCACATCCCAATAATGGCCCACAACTACGGAATTTGGTTAATATGGTTACAATGAATTCTCTTCAACAAATAAGTCTGTTCCTCTTTTCTTTTGCTTTTTCTTGGTCACCAATGATGAAAAAAATCATTTATTAGAATGGAAAACAAGAGGCAGGACCAAAAAGAAAAGCAAAAAACATTGAAATTATTTGATCTGAACAAGAAAACACAAGGAAGGAAATAATTTTGACAGTACATTGAGTATTTCAGTGTGAGAAATAAGTCAATGGTTCAAAATGTTTGCTGAAGAGAGATAACAAGAAACTACGCTTTTGGAATTAAAGTTTAAACACCTGCGAGCTAAGTATACAATTTTTATCTAACTGCCAAATCTATTAATGAAACGTCATTTCACAACATCAAATGTCATAATTTTACTTGTAAATTCAACCACTAAATACATCTATGATTCAAGTTTCAGTATTTAACCATTCCAGGCTAGTTCTCTTTAAATTTTAAATATCCATAAAAGGCATTTTAAAACCACTTAATTGGACATGTGTGCACAGCCAATTCGAAAACAGCATAATTTAGAAATTATATTGTAAAAGACATCATGAAGCTAGTGATGGATTGTCAAAAATCTTACCTAGAACATTTCTGTTTCAGAATAGGTTTTGAAGGAACCTTCTTTTCTTTTACGACTTTGTGTTCAAACTTTAAATAAAACAAAGATACCAGAAATTTGTCTTATACTCCCAGGACATAAAGCACAAAACCACAAGAAACAAGCATTTCAGAAGCACACACAGTCAATGGTCAGTTTGGCAGAGAACAGTGATGATGCTCTGACCCAGACAAAAGCCCAGAAAACTTTAGTAAAATAATGTATTGAAAAGAGAAACAAGAGAGTACACACACTTTAGCAAGAAATGTTTTTCAAATTAAAAGTAAGCGGAGATCAAATAAACTACAAATCTATATATACAAAACCCTAATATGCAAATAGACTGAACAGCGGAACAACCGAACTGGTTGCTATGACGTGCACTGACCACCAGGGGGTGTGTACGGAACATGGCAGGCATTGAACGTGGGGGGATGGTGGAGCAGGTGAGCAGGGGCACAAGACCAAGGCGCTGTCATTGGGGCGAGCCTCTAGTGGTTACTGAAAATTCTTCGCTCCCATGTGCCATGATCCTGCCGGGCGCTGGTACCTGCTGCCGGCGCTGGCCCCGCTTACACCCGCTACCAGTGCCAGAGCTGCTGCTCGCACTTGCTGCTGGCACCCAGCGTTGACCCCGAAAACTTGGTGCCATCAGCGGGTGTGAGCAGCGGCTGCCGGCCCTGATTGCCCCTAAGGGCTTCTCCACCTCCCCCTACTCCTGAGGGGCGATCGGGGCAGCAGCCACCGCTCACACCTGCTGACAGCTTGGTCCCACTCTCACCCACTGCTGGCACCAGCCCCAATCGCTCCACGCTGTCAGTGGGTGTGAGCAGGGCTGGCGCCATCAGTGCGTGGGAGTGGCGGCGGTGGGAGTGGGGCTGCCGCAGACAGCCGTGGAAGGAGGGGCTGGGTGGGGGTGTGGAGGATGGGTCAAGACCCGCCTCTGCGCCCACTGCAGCCTTGCAGCCCACAGCTGCTTTCAAGGTGCATGAATTCATGCACTGGGCCCCTAGTATCATTATAACAACCCACTCCTGCCACCTCCATATAGACCAGGTAAAGGTAATCAATCCCTTAAGACACTCCTCCCCTCCCTAAGTACCCTCACCCCCAAACACCCAGAAGTTTACCGGGAATAAAGAAAACAAGGTTATGAAAAGAGTGACAACAGTAAAACTAAACTGTAAAAGCCTCCTTTTCCTGCTATGAAATAAAAGAATGTGAGAATCCTTTATTGCAAAGAAGCATTCTCACATCCTAATTGTTTGTATATTGTCTGAAATTAAGAAACTGTTTCCTAGAAAAGACAAAATCCAAATCATACCACTTTCATAAATTTAAATCATGCTTTAAGAGGTATAAGCACTCTTACTGTCAATTTAATAAGATTTCCCTTTCATTAGATACTTACTTCACATTTAACTTGACCACCACTGCTGAAGATGATAATCTTAGAGATGATACCTTCACAGTCAGGGGTAAGACAAATTCCTTGTAGAAAATCCTATTTTATTAAAAAAAAAAAAAAGAGTGCTGCGTATCAAAATAAATCTAAACATGTATACTACTATAACCATCAGGAATGGTTAAAATGTCATCAGAAACCTCCTTCAGGGCAGCACTGAAAGTCCCTGCTTGTTGCCATGGGACCTGCGGAGCCTCCCTGCAAAAGGAATGACTTGCTTTGGTCAGTGCAAGGAGAGCTGACAGGACATACGCCAAGCATGTCCCAACAAAAGCTTAAGAAACGCTGAATGGACTGGCCCTTGATCTTTATCCTCTGTCACAAGAATATGTACCAGGAAACCTCAATTCAGACACAAAAACACAGCCACAGTATCCAGCCGGCGTGGATCAGTGGTTGAGTGTCGACCTATGAACCAGGAAGTTATGGTTTGATTCCCAGTCAGGGCACATGCCTGGATGGTGGGCTCCATCACCAGTGTGGAGTGTGAAGGAGGCAGCCAATCAATGATTCTCTCTCATCACTGATGTTTCTCTCTCTCTCTCCCTCTCTTTGAAATCATTAAAAACATATTAAAAAAACAAAACACCCAGAGAATCTTATTAGCCTTACCTTGTCAATTTTATCATTAAAGGTTGTTGTTTTTAACTTCTTCCAACAGTTCATGTGAAATTCTATTTTGCAGTACTGGCAACAGCTGATTCGTATAAAACCCTGGGGGGTTACAACAATGTTTAATTCACATTTTAAAGGTGCTGTCTCTATCACACACACACACACACACACACACACCCTCTCTCTCTCTCTCTCTCTCTCTAACTCACTCACAATGCATCTATACTAATAATAGCCTAGGTGGTATCTTGCCCTCACGTCATCACAAGATGGCCGCACGCACAGTGGAGGCGGGGCCCGGCGGATGCTTTGTGCAGTGAGGCCTGGGGGTCCCATGGCTCTGCGCTGCTCGGAGGCTGGTCCCAGCGGAGGAGGCAGGTCACAGCAGGGGAAGGCAGTTGTGGGCGATTAGGCCAGCAGGGGAGGGCAGTTGGGGACCATCAGGCTGGCAGGGGAAGGCAGGTGGGGACAATCAGGCTGGCAGAGGAGGGCACCTGGGGGCCATCAGGCCGGTAGGGGAGCTGTAAGGGGGCGATCAGGCAGGTAGGCAGGCAGGCAAGCGGTTAGGAGCCAGCAGTCCCTGTGGGATCAGGCCTAAACCAGCAGTCGGACATCCCCTGAGGGGTCCCAACTGGAGAGGGTGCAGGCCAGGCTGAGGGACACCCCTCCCCATGCATGAATTTTTTGCACAGGGCCTCTAGTATTAAGATAAAGAGAGAGCTGTTTGCATTCATCTGGTAGACACAACTAGATACCACATTTCCTCATGGGGGAGCATACTACTCTGTACCTAGAATGCCTAGTGCCAGAGATACAGAGCTTGACTGACATATTCACTTTCATAGCTTACAGTTGCATTATTCTTTACAATGTATAAAATATTTTATAAACAATAGTCCATCTCAGCTCTAACCAGGACAGTGCCACAATGGGCAGCTTATTATCTTCTTGAATCAACTAAGGCCCAGTAACTTATTCACTCAATTATGTGCCAGACTTGATCTCAAATTTAGGTTTCTGAGAGCCAATTCAGCGATCAACAACGGCCTTTAGTTCTTGGAGTCCACTTTTACAAGAGACAGAATTGCAACAAATCAGAGGTAATAATCTTGTTTTGTTTCCTGTGTTCCTAGGAATAGGCAGTTGATAGCACAGTGGCTAGAAAGGGGAAATGGAATTAGCCAGCTGGCCCTCAGTGTTAATTTCAGGGGCTCTGGATTCCCATGTGAGATGATGAAGACCTAAAGAAGTCCAGAGGGAGGGGTGGGCAACAGGATATAAAACTGCTGGCACCCCAGAGAACTTGGGTGCCTCCAATTAAAGGATTGGTTCTAAATTCATTGTAAGGCACAACTGTGCAAATTAATGTCCTAATGCACAGTCATTACTTACCTTAAAGTCTGGATCTGTGATGTATATCTGGATTTTGGAATATCCATGGCACTTCTGATAACAACAAACAGCATCTGGCACTGGAGGGAACCTGCATTCTTCAATAAATTTCTCTAAGAGCATCTAAAACAAAAAAGATACTGTTACAACACTCGTTTGTCAATCAAAATGCTTGTGATTTCAATAACTTCTTGCTGTCAAAATATTTTCATCCTAGAAATGACTAAATGTTTAGCCAAGAACAAACTACATACCACTTTTTAATGGAGGCTGATACAGAGACGTGTCCAGAGAAAATGATGGAATGGTGGGGGAGAGGGGCAAGAACTAAAAAGTTTTTTCAGAATTTCAAAGTCAGAATCAAAATCTTATCCTGTTATAACCATCAAACCTCACTGTATAATATATAACTCATAGAAATCTCCTTTAAGAGGGAGTCCTAAGGTGAAACTCCCTTAGGACTCTACTATTCTCCTGATCCTAAGGGTGCTTCACCTGGGATCCTAGCACCTCACTCACCTCCTCCCGGAGCCCCTGCCACCTGCGCTAGTTCTTGCCCTGAGAATGACCCCACTGCTCCTGAACCTTTGTTATCAATAGTTCCCATGCCTCCATCCCAATCTAGTTTAAAGAGGAAAACCCAATGATCCTTTGTTTTACAATTTTTTAAATAGCAGCTTCGGGTAAGATATCATTCACATACCATACAATTCACATATTTAAAGTGTGTTTTTAGTACATTCACACAGTTGTATGACTATCACCACAGTCTAAATTTACAACATTTTCATCACCCAACAAGAAACCCCATAACCATTAGCAACCCCTCCCCATTTCCCCCAATCCCTAGCTCCTCCCAACCACTAATCTACTTCCTGTCTCCATGTAGATTTGCCTGTTCTGGAGATCCTATATAATAAAACCCTAATATGCAAATTGACCAAATGGTAGAACGACCGGTCACTATGACGTGCACTGACCACCAGGGGGCAGACACTCAATGCAGGAGCTGCCCCCTGGTGGTCAGTGCGCTCCCACAGGGGGAGCGCTGCTCAGCCAGAAGCTGGGTTCACGGCTGGCGAGGGCAGCAGCGGTAGTGGGAGCCTCTCCCGCTTCTGCGGCAGTGCTAAGGACCCCTGCTCCCCCAGAGCAGGCCTAAGCCGGCAGTCAGAAATACCCTGAGGGGTCCCGGACTGCGAGAGGGTGGAGGCCAGGCTGAGGGACCCCTCCAGTGCATGAATGTTGTGCACTGGGCCTCTAGTTTCATATAAATGGAATCCTACAATCTGTGGCCTTTGTGTTTGGCTTCTTTCACTTAGCATAATGTTTTCAAGATTCGTTCATGTTGTAGCATGTGAGTACTTCATTCTATGGGCTGAATAATATTCAATTGTATAAATAGACTATATTTTATATAACCATTCATCAGTTGATGGACACTTTTTGCCTCCTGTGAATAATGTTGCTATGAACATTCATGTACAAGTTTTTGTGAGAACATGTGTTATCTCTGTATATATCCAGGAATGGAATTGCTGGGTCACAGAATAACTCATTCTTTAACCCACTGAGGAAGTGCCAGACTATTTTCTCAAAGCAATGGCACCATTCTAAACACCCACAACAACGCAGGAGGTTCTGACTTCTCCATATCCTTATCAACACTTATTCTTGGCTGCCTTCTGAAGATAACCATCCCAATGGGTGTCGTATCTCACTATGGTTTTAATGTGCATTTCTCTGGTAGGTAATGTTGTTGAACACCATTCACGTGCTTACTGGCTATTTGTATAACTTCTTGACAGATATGTCTATTCACATCCTTGGGGTACTTTTAAATTAGTTTAGTTGTCTTTTTATCATTGAGTTGTGAGAGTTGACCCCTATGCTTTTAAAAGCTTTGGTCAAAAGCCAGTTCTTAGTACATGCCCAGGTTCCCCACAACTAAAGGCCTATCCTAGTGAATTTACACATAATTTAGTCTCTCAAAAACTAGCAAAGCATCCTCTGCTTCTGGATTTGAGATTAAATTTATACTTTGAGTCTTCGAGTACCCCTCAATAACGACAGTAACTATGATGAAACAGCAATGCTACACCTTTACGAAGGACAGCATACCTTTCTGCTTAAGAATGCACACTGAAGTCAGAACACCTGGATTCAAGCCCAGCTCCACCATTTCCTGGCTGTTTAACCTTGAGCTCATTACCTAACCTCTCTAAACTTAATCTTCTCCCTCCATAAAATGGGGATAACTCATAGTACTCATCTGTAGGACTGTTGTAAGGATTGAAGGTAATGAAATGTGGCAGGTGTGTGACTGGCAATAGAAAACATTTAGTAAATGTTAGTAATTCTCACTAGTCCTTAAAGGGGAAACACCTGTGGGGGAGCTGAGGCCAGAATGCTATCTCCTTTTCTCACACCTGAGCCAGTCAGTGTAGGCGGGCTTTTACAGTTAGTCAGAGCTCTCTGCAGAAAGAAATGGTTACCTTTATTTTCCCTGGCCGAGTCTCTTCGATAACCACATTACTTGTGGGCCAAGTTAGCACTCCAGGGAGTCGACAAATCAGGGTTCTTGCTTTCTCAAAGTGATTAAGAGCTTCTAAAAACCTAGTCATAATAATGAAGAAAAAAGGTATGAAAAGATGTCACAAGAATTTTCATTCCCACAACAAAAGTCAGAGATTTCAAGCTAACTAGTAAGAGTACATTTGAGCCCAGCCAGCGTGACTCAGTGGTTGAGTGTCGACCTATGAACCAAGAGGTCATAGTTCGATTTCGGGTCAAGGCACATACGAATTAATGCCCAGTGGGGGGCATGCAGGAGGCAGCCAATCGATGATTCTCTCTTATCACTGATGTTTCTCTCTCTCTCCCTCTCCCTTCCTTTCTGAAATCAATAAAAAATATATATAAAAAAGAATACATTTGATAAATCACTGCATAGATATAGTACCATAAATATAGAAATTCTTTTTTTTAAATTTTTACTTTATTAGGACATCTACTAACCTGTTTTTTTTTAAGTATACTTTTCCAATTCCACAGTAGGCCAAGCAATCGAGGCCTTCATTGGGGTAGTGTTCAATCATCCTCTTAAACTGGTTTTCAGCTTCAGATAATTCCTTCAAAGGCAGTAAGAACAATAATCACACAAAAAAGAAATGCTGGAAGTGATTTTTATCTGAAGGCTGATTCTTTTTGTAACATTAAAAACAACTATCTGTCCAAAACTTCTTTGGCAAAATTACACCTTCCAGATTTCATTTTCTTAGCAATTTATAAATTGTGACCATATGTACGATACTCACACCCAAAGTGATTCAGCTCCAGAATGAAAAGCTGGCACTGAACACATCAAATCACCAACCAGATGAGCGTTTACACCCACACAGAGGCCCGTGGTGCTGGCAGACACCACACATGTGACTTCACGGTACAAAGACTGATGTAGACAATGACACCGTGCACATATCCTGGCTGAGTGCTGTCCCCTTGGGGGCACAGGCATGCCAATGATGTTGCTATGTGCTTTGTGGCATCAGGCAGACAAATGCTCAACCTTAAAACCAGCCCTTTAGTAACAGCTTCACAGACAGAAGTGTGTTCTTTTGAATATTCTCAACTGTGGAAACCTCTGCTTTACATGAATTTTGTTTTGAAAAAAATCCAAAAACACTTAGCTCCAGGCAACACTGCTAACCCCATTGTGGGCGAAAAAGAAATGTCACCACAAAATGGAGTTCATTAGGAGCTTTGAGGCCAGTTCCAAAGGAGGCATTGCAAACATGTCTTAACACGTTAAGCGCCATGTCAGTCACCAGTGACTGACACTACATTTCCGATCGGACCTCGTCAGTCTCCGACTGCCAGCGTATCAGTGAAATTGGGTATCGAGGGCTAAACGGAAAGGAAGACAAAACAGGCCTGGCGCTTAACGTGTTAAGCAAGGGCTGTACTGGAGTAAGTATATCGCTTCCTTCTGGCTGGGGCTACTCTGAATGATGAAATTCTTTTAAAGGTTCAAGTTCTATCACATGGTTTTATTTCTGTGATCAGTCTCACTACTTCAAAGTAAATCGCAAATGTAATAAACTATCTCTTCAATCCAAAAAAGCAAACATAACATACTTATTACTGCTCTGCCAAGAATAAAAGAATTGTGATGGGAAAACAACTGTGTTTACATATCTTCTAAAATCAATGACATATTTAAGTTGTTTATTATTTCTGTTACAAATCTTACCTCAGGCTGTCCTATTCCAAGGAGAGAAATAGCAAGTCCGTAGACCACTAACACATAGTTAATCATGGCCAGGTTCAATTGCTGTCAATAAAAACATTTGAGTTAAAAATCTGAAGATAATTCTGCCCAATCTGCATCATATCAACCTGCTAGCCACAACAGAAAAAAAGTGTAATAAAATCTCACTAATCACTATGATTGAGATAAAGGCCAAACTGAATTAGAAAATATATTTTGCAAAAATACACTGCTATCAAGTATTTAAAACACAGACTCACTGTCTCAGAGTCCCTTGAAGGCGTGGTTCATAATAGATTAGAATAACAGAAGTTACTCTCTTTTGAATGTTCGTGGGGACCAGTGACAGATGAAGACATTTATTTGCTGCCTTACAACCTTGCATAAAGTATTTGCCTAGCTATTACTTTCTTTCTGAATGAAAAGATGTGACTAAAACTGGTCCAAAACCTTGCTTTCATAGTTTATCAAGAGAGAAGGCCAGGAGTTCTAAGGACACCAACTGGAGAGCAAGGAGGGAGTCGCACGGTGAGCGCAGGCATGAAGGCTGGGTCAGTGCGTGCCCTGCTCCTCACGTCCCGGCCGGAGGAGATTCAGGCCGTCTCCGCTAGGCAGAAGGTGCACTGGTAACAGTGAAGTGAGAGCCCGGATTCTCCTACACCTGCGTCTGGAGCCGTCAGCACTGCTGACGAGTTAGGAGCCGGCAATCCTACCTTTACTTTCTGCGGGTCTAGGCCGTTGAGCAGCTCCGAGAAGGACTGGGCCGCGCTGCGGCACCGCTGCTCCAGCAGAGCTGTGTAACCGTCCTGGATCAAGCTCCTCAACATTTTCATTATATTAGCAAAGTCCTGCAAAACAGAACAAGAAACAAACTGTTTCCTTTGGGGAGTAACAATTCTACAGCGTCAATCGCTACTTCAATCTCTGGCTAACATAACTGAAAAGTTAGTTTCTAAATTAACAATAGTTTGGCTTCTTAGCAATCACATATTAAGTAACATGTCCATAAATAAAAGTATAAAAAACAAATCTTAGCCCTGGCCGGTTTGGCTCAGTGGATAGAGCATCGGCCTGCGGACTGAAGGGTCCCAGGTTCGATTCCAGTCAAGTTTGGCTTCTTAGCAATCACATATTAAGTAACATGTCCATAAATAAAAGTATAAAAAACAAATCTTAGAGATGTACATGGTTAGACTTAGCGCTTGTGAAAAGTGGTTTGTTCCCAGAGTTTGCTTTTTCCCCGGGAAAAGCCTTTTCCTGTACCTGGTGTGCAGCTCTGGAAGATTTAGAGAACTGTTTCTCCAAGAGGCTTTTCAAATCTGCTGGAAAACTCCCTTGTGAACCATAACTAAAAGAAAAGAGTGTTGTGTTGAATTATTTAAAATAAAACAGTCCACTATATAAAGAAAAAATACTTTTACTGAAGGTCATTTTAAACACTGAGCAAATAAGTCACAAGCTCCTGAATTGAAATATTAGTATGATGCCATTTCTCCTCAGATTAACCTCTAAATCTAATGAATCTCAATAAAAATCCCTGTAAAATTACAAGTGGAGGGAGGCCAAATTAATTATGAAGATGATATAGAAAAAACAGCTTTTGAAACAAATTAAGGGGAATTTGTGTGCTGATTACCCAGTTATTACAAATCTACAGTTATCTATGACAACATAGTCCTGAAACAAGAAATGTGCCCAATAAATGTTGCACAGATGCTCCTCTCATGGGAAAATCTAGTAAGAGATATAACCTTTCAGAAAGCCTGGACCCCGTGCTGAGGGGAAGAAAGACTCAGTTCTCTGTCTTCCGACACCACCCTCTAACACTAGATGTGTGTGTTTGATACCAGATAGCTATCATTTTCCACACCAATTCTCCAACACCAACCGCGTCTAACAATTACATTCAATTTTGACATTAATTCTGGGGTCAATGCAGGCCCCACAGGTGGCCTCACTTCAGACCAGCCACACCGGGGTGCCTAGGCTACCCACAATTCTGCCGAGCCAACTACAAATTCAGGGTTCCCGTGACCCCAGTTCAGATTCAACAATTCCCTAGAATGACTCATAGAACTCATGAAAGCATTATACTTACTACTTACCAGTTTACTATGAAGGTTGTAACTCAGGAAAAGTCCAATGAAAGAAACACATGGGAAAGGAGCTGGGTAGAGGGGGGTGATGGATAGCTTTTATGCTGTCCCAGAGTGGGCCACCTGCCCAGCACCTCCATGTACTAACCCACCCAAAAGCTCCCCGAAAAGAGATTTTCATAATGTTTCATTACACAGGCACAAAGGATTAAGTTGCTGGCCATTGGTGAATAAATTAATTCCTAGCCCCCTTCCTAAATTTCTCAGATACCAGGGGATGGGGCTGAAAGGTCCAACCCTCCAATCACATACTTGGTCTTTGTAGTGACCAGCCCCAATTCTGAATGCAGAGCCCCAGCCTTGAGTCACCTCATTAATTGAACTCAGGTAGGGTGGAAAGGGGCTTGTTCCAGGAAACTCCAAGGGAGCTCTGTGCCAGGGACCAGGGACAAAGATCAGATATACATTTTATTATACCGCACCCTCTCACAGCTTATTAAGAGTGTAAAAGTGCCAGGTAATTAATTTTCTGGTAGGACAATTTGACAATATCTATCAAAGTGAAATTATGCACCCCCGGGCACTGGCCGGGTAGCTCAGTTGGTTAGGTTGTGGGTTTGAACCCTGGTCAGGGCACATACAACAATCAACCAATGAATGCATAAATAAGTGGAACAACATATCAAGGTTTATCTCTCTCTCTCTCTCTAAAAATCAGTAAATAAAATTTAAAGAAAATTATGCATCTCCTTTGATAGAGCAATGCCATTCTAGAAATTTCTCCGAATATACATCTATGCGGTAAAATGTCCTGCAGCCATGAAAATGAAGGATGTAGATTTCCATGGTCTGTTATGAAAAGACACACAAGATACTTAGAAAGGGATAAAAAAAGCTGTCAGCCAGAATGGTTCTAACAACAGTGAAAAGGACAGTGATCCCAATGATGGTCATGTGTACTGAGCATTTGCCATGTTCCAGTTCATCCCACTTAATCACTAAATAATCCCATGAGGTAGGTAGGCATAATCAAATAAGAAGCCTTCCATTTGAAAACAGAAACAAAGTATCAGGAAACTAAATTTATCTTCAACAAAACTGGTTAAAATTGTAACTATACATTCAAACAATGAAAATATACTTGGTTTTGGTTTCTCTTGGGGGGCACACAAAGTGAGGAGGAAGACTCAGGATTTTTCTATGAAATAATAGAATTACATAATATTCTATGCTCTTGCTTTGTATTTACTTTGTAGTAGCAGGAAAAAAATGGTCTTTTTTTTTTTTTTTAAATTGGGCATTACTCATTCCTCTTAGTGCTTTGATATTCAAATCATTCTCCTTGAAGAATCTATTGAGGAATCAGCCTTAAGAAATGAGGAAAAAACTGACAACTGGTATAACTGGCAGAAATGGCTTTGCAGTTTCTCCAGCATCACTTTTTATTAACTTCACAAACTTCTGTATCTACTGTATGACTGATAATTCCACTCTGCAGTCAATTCCTATTTTGTAGGTGATGGGGGATTAACTATAAAGATAAGTGAAAGAGTTCCGACCATTAGTTTTAAGGGGCATGTTCGGTAGAACGGATTTTATAAGTGGTTGGTTCATTAATAAATCCTTTCCTCCGGCGGTAACTGCTCAAAAGGGCCTCGGCCTGTACACACACCCATCCTGTGTATGCAGAGTGAGCTTCCCGGCGGCCAACACTGTGAGCAGCGCGTTCCTATCAGAAGCTACTGGAAAAGAAGTGTGGGAAGTGAAATGAGGTGAGCAGGGAAGGAGACTAATTTGCATTTTATACTTCTCTGAATATCTTCCCTCTTCTGAGCATGTATTTTGGAGTTTTAAAACGTTAATACTAATATAGCTGTAATATGACTTTCAGAAATCAGTATTAACATTCAGGATTCAGAATTCTCTGTTCAAAAATGATCGTCTCTGAGGACATGCCTTTGGTATTTGAAAGGGACTTTAGTACTCAACATAATATACATATGTAAAGGTAGCTACTACTTGAAAGAGATTTTTTTCTTTTTTCTTGGAAGGAGGACATTAGGTGAAAAAAAAAAAAAACCTTAGATAAAAACATACCTGAACTCCAACTCATTGTTTCGAGATTTTTGTTTTCCTTTATATTTTGGAGGTTGGCCTGTGAATACAAAAGTATTTGTTCCTCAAATCTGGACATAAAAATTTATGAGCTTGAAAGTAAAATAATATTTAAGTAAATTGAATAAGAAAGCAAAGGAAGCAATACTGTGAGCGTTAACTACAAACAGGTAAGCCAAAAAAGAAGCTACTGATGATGTTTGTCTATGTGTGCTATGAAATTATTATAAATTATAATGGTCATTATTATATAGGCCTAGAGCAGATACAGAGATATAGGCTAAATTTCTGTTTTCAGGTAGTTTACAATTAGATGACAAGAAAAGACAGTCACTGTAATAATTAAACAGCAATCCCATTAAAAAGAAGAAAAAAATACTGAGTTACAGGCCCCGTGCTTCCTCTTGCTCCTCCAGCTCTATGAGCTAAGCCTTGTCCCCTGGCAGGAGGGAGCCTGTGTGCTGCTGGGCGGGGACAGACGTGCAAAGCTGTGCAGAAGAGAGCTGAGCAATGGGGTCAGGTGGACCCGATGGGAGCTTTGGGGAGAGACGCAGAGGCAAGTCAGAGCCCCTGGGTCAAGGACGGGGTGAGAGCCTGAGCTGGCTCTGGTGGCCTCAGAAAGCAAGAGGCTCTGGAAAGGCAGAAGAGTTCCAGTGCGACTTCTGCTGTGTGACCTGCAGCAAAACCACTGCACCCTGACCACAGCACCTCAATTTCTTCTACTGAACGTAGATGCTAAAGTGTGGCTGGTATTTAATTTAAATGTACTGTATGATGATAATTGCCCAAGAAATATTGACAAATGTTTTATCCTCAAAGGTTTTTCACGTGCTATTAGAGCTACATCAGGGACGACAGCCACCTGAGCTTCCCCTCCTTACAATGCTGCTGCTGTGCTAACCAAATGGAAATGCTCAGGAGTAAGTGGTGGGATGTGTGGCATGGGAGCCTAAGAAAAGACAGAACTGCAGAAGCACAAACACTGAAAAGAAAACAAAAACACCAACAAAGGACAGGAGGGCAATAGGAAGGTCACAATCTCCCTGTAAGAACCCGGAAGGAACGCAGGAAAGATGGAGATAAGAAACCTGTGGGTAACAACAACTATCTTAAGTAAGTCATCAAGAAAATCTGTATTTTCTTAAGCTGTTTAAAAGGCAGGGAAGCATGTAATCCACTTTAGATCGATTTCCATCAAAATCTGGTAGTATCAAGGGAGACTGAGAAATAAATGAAGCTCGAATATTCGTGCTTCTGTGGGCCCTTCATTTCCCATGGTGCCAATGCCGAGTCGATGAGGTCCTGCTGTGTCTGCCTGTTTCCTAGGGGCATAAGCAAACACATGCACCAAGCACAGACAATTTAAAGTAAACTAGGATGAGCCCTGCTGGCTTGGCTCAGTGGTTGAGCATCGACCTATGAACCAGGAGATCATGGTCAGGGCACATGCCCAGGTTGCGGGCTCGATCCCCCTGCATGGGGCGTGCGGGAGGCAGCTGATCAACGGTTCTCTCTCATCATTGATGTTTTTTATCTCTCTTTCTCTATCCCTTCCTCTCTGAAATCAATAAAAATATATATTTTTAAAAAAACAACTCGCCAAATAGAAATTAGATAGAAACCAAGAAGAGCTTCATCTTTCTATTCCATTAACTTTAGTTGGAGTTCCAAAATTAGATTTATTAAATAACATGAAAAGACGGAGTACTGGTTTCAAATAAATAATCAATGTTTTAACACAGAAGCACTGCAAAGTAAAAGGAGAACAAGAGCAAATATAAGTGAGGCTTGTGCGAATTTGGGGGCATAGGAGTTTAGACACCACCACATGAACTCAGCAATAATTTACAGGGAAAAACTCACCTGATAGTGGTAGAAATTCAGGATGACAGGCACAATCATCTATAGTCAAAGCTTCATCTAACACCTACCCATGAAAATACAATTAGTAAGACTTACACAAGGAAAAGAAGTGAAAAAATAAAGAGACATGAAGAGCTAAATAATAAAGTGGATTATAACGGAATTTATTCAAACACCTGAAATAGTTAGGTGGTTATTAAGCCTAAGTGAATAAACAAACAAAATGATAACTAACAATAACAGATTATGGTATGACAAATTCTCCAATGACAATTCTATTTCTGACAGCTAGCATGAGGCCAGGCAGGGCAGCTGTTCAGTCCTGAGTCAGTACTATCACATCTTTCCTGAGGCTGCTCTCCCTAAATGAACACAGCTTCTCTGACATTTTCATTATTAACAAAAGAATTATGCTCTGGTCTGGTGTCCTCAGTGGTTAGCATCTGCCTCAGAACTGAAGGATCATGGGTTTGATTCCCAGTCCAGGGCATGTACTTGGGTTGCAGGTTTGATCTCGGGCCCCAATTGGGGCTTGTGCAGGAGGCAACCAATCAATTGTGTCTTTCTCACATTGATGTTTCTCTCTCTCTTTCCCCTCCCTTCCTTCCTCTCTTTCACTCTCTCTAAAATCAATGAAAATAATATCCTCGAATATTATTAACAAACAAATATAACTATAGAGTGGCTTAAAAAAGTTCCCTCCAATGACTACTATCCATCTAACCCAAGACACTATTTTCATTTTCCCCATCAGACACTGGAGAGAAATATAAATGTGGGCTTGGTGATATCTGCTGAGTTTTGAGCACACTACAGTTCAGAAAAAAACTCAGGTGCAGATCGCCTCAGACCCTGGTCCCAGGACCAGGCTAGAGGCCTAGCAGTGCCTAAGAAGTCATCAGACCAAGGTTTAGCTGAGCACAGCACAGAATCAAGGGCTTTGGCTACGGAGAGGAGCAGCAGAGGCTGCAGAAACACCTTGGGCAGAGAGGAGGATGGGGTGGCTCCCAGGACCAGCATGGCACAAATTGGGGGGGTGGATGGACTGATGCATTGCGGGGCAGCTATGGAGTGTGCAAAAAATAAAAGATAGGAAAAGAAAAACCCAAAGCATTGTAAGGGGTGGGGTGATTTGGCCACCAGACCCCACTGTCACTTATTCCCAAGTGACTCATTGAAAGACATGTAAAGGGGCCCTAGTTGGTTTGGCTCAGTGGGTAGAGCATTGGCCAGCCAACTGAAGGGTCCCAAGTTCGATTCCAGTCAAGGGCACGTGCCCGGGTTGTGGGCTTGATCCCCAGTGGGGGGTGTGCAGGAGGCAGCCAATCAATGATTCTCTCTCATCATTGATGTTTCTCTCTCTCCCTCTCCCTTCCTCTCCGAAATCAATAAAAAAATATATATATTAAAAAAGCTTCTCTCTTAAAAAAAAAAAAAGACATGTAGAGGGAAGGCATACAAAGAGAACCATCGAAGTGTAAAATAAAATTTAGAAAAAAATAGTTTGAAAACGTACAAATGTGATTGCAAAAAAATTCTGTAACAATGAAATATTATTTTATGTTAATTATAGGAGGTAACCTGAATATTTATTTAAAAGACAGAATCATTCTCTTGATATCAATAGGCAAAAAGAGGTTCATATCAACAAGACATTTAGTTTTCCCTTTCACCAAAATATTATTGCAAACATATGAGACTATACTGGAAATAATTTCATTTTTAGTTTTTAACTGAGCTTACCATTAGATGCTGATGACCATCGTATGCCATTTCGTGGTAGGTTTTGCTGGAATCTCTTTCGATCTCTACAAAGTTCAGTGAAGTACTAAATGCAGGTGCTGGTAAACTAGGAGTGTAGGCTCTGAGTGGGGATAAAAGGAATAATTATTTTATTTCTATTGATTAGTATGCTTTTTAAAAAAAGTTAACCTTCAAAGAAACAAGTTTCAGCATATTCAGCCTTTTTTTCTTGAAAACAAGATTGTTTTAAAAGGATCCCTACCGCCCTAGCTGGTTTGGCTCAATGGATAGAGCATCAGCCTGTGGATTGAAGGGTCCCAGGTTTGATTCCGGCCAAGGGCACATGCCTGGTTTGCGGGCTCAATCCCCAGTGGGGGGGCGTGCGGGAGGCAGCTGATCAATGATTCTCTCTCATCACTGGTGTTTCTCTCTCCCTCTCCCTCTCTAAAATCAATAAAATATATATAAAAAAAATAAAAGAATCCCCATCTCTGAGTGGGCCTTATACCTAAACATTATTTTACATTTGGTATTAAAATCCAAAATATAATTTAAAAAACTTAAAACACATTAAGAACAGATCAAGAAGTGTACTATGGTTCCTAATACTAAAATAAGTCTCCTTGTTTTAAATTAACAGCTTCAGTATCTTAAGCATGTGAGGAAAAGCTTAATCTTCTTTAATGCAGACCCTGGGTGCTATAGGCTTTATTGCAAGCATACGCAAGTCTATCTGCTGCCTACTAGTATTTCTAACAGGAAGCATCTTAGCCTTTGAAAAAAATACCAGGAGTCTAGAGGCAGCTGTTTCCAGAACGGAGGCTAAGGCTAAAAGGCACAGACTGTGCCCCTGCTCTCTGCTGCCAGGACCATCCATGATGGCCAAAGCTGGTCCCATTCAAACACAGTAACATCCCATAATCATTTCACTCCTTTCCCATAGGCTAACACTACTGATCTCTAATCCATACATATGCACATAGCTCAGTAAAAGAGTGGGCAAAATACATTTGGCAATTCACAGGTCACCTGACCTTACGCAGGAACACTTTAAAAACCACCTATTATCCTTCCACCCCCACTTCACTGTGGTTGCTATTAGCTACTAAAGCATCAAACACAGAGATTCTTAAACTCACAGGGCAAAGCCATTCCTAGTAACTTACCCGCTTTCATAAAAGGCTTTAATTGGATTCCTAGTTGATGTTCCGCCTATCAAAATCAATCACACACACACAATAATCAGTGCATTGGTAACACATACTGTAAAAGATTTTCAAATTCAGAGAACTGAAAAGTAAGCCTAACCAATTTTACATTTTGAGATGCTTTTAGCTGATGAGCTTGTCAACAAAATGTTCTACGGCTGTTATTTGAAATCCCATTGGATGTGATCACTGAGTAGATGCAGCACTATAGAAATGTGAATCGGAGAGGGCACCTGTCTTCACGGAGCTCACAATCTTATGATCACGTTATGTTGGATGACATTTGCTAGTGAAACAGAACACTCAGCTCAGCTCAATAAGACACCAAATACCCATAGAAGGAAAAACGGGAAAGACCTACACAGAGAGTGCAGAGTAAGGATTGTAGAATTCCTAGCCTGCACAGCAGACTTCTGAGATATATAAAATCAGCCCCAAACTTGGTGCAAAAACACCAAACAATCTTATTGAAGGGACTTTTCTTCAGGAAATAACTATAATAATAAAGGAGATAATTTTAAAACAATTTTGTTTCAAAAAGAATTTATTTCAAAATTCAAGAAGGCATATTTTCTATGCAAGAGTATATAATAATTCATTGCCGAATGTTTCAAATAAAAATATCAATCATTTATA
The DNA here is from genome assembly GCF_000412655.1 of Myotis brandtii. Lineage (NCBI taxonomy): Eukaryota > Metazoa > Chordata > Mammalia > Chiroptera > Vespertilionidae > Myotis > Myotis brandtii. The sequence continues at coordinate 1,054,565 of NW_005355292.1, read as the reverse complement.
ATTATCCAACGGAATATAACACTAATATAATTCTATGCAGATAGAAATGGAAACTTAAGTACTCAACCAAGATAACAAAGTAAGTTCAAATCATCTGAGAATTGATTTATGGTCCTCCTTTAATCCAAGAAATCCACCTTCAAAAGTTTTAAAGGGAATTCAACTGAAAACAAAAGAAAGAATCTTAGATGAAATACCTTGCAGATCTTCTATTTGTTGTTGTAACTTTACATGTTGCTGAATTAGATCGTTGATTCCCTCAGGGTCATTTTTACAGAGTTTCTGAGCTTTACTGTTTGCTTGCAGGGCCCAGTCATATTCCCCCAGCATATAAAGAGCAGCACAGTAACGATAATGACCCTGTTCCAAAAAGATAAATTTAATTTTTCTCAAAAATATGCTTAAGTTAAAGGAAATCAATAAGGAAAAATATTTCACTTGAAATCTGATTAGTTACTTAAACTGTTAAATTAGAACCTAAAAAATAAATAAAAATGTCAATACCTCTCAGGATATAAAATTACCGAAATGAGCTAAGTAAAAAGTGATGAACGGTATTCATAATAATGTTTAACAACTGTCTAGGGATCAGTATTTTCACTTAAAGAGATTTTTTTGTATGCCCAAAGAAAAAAATTCAACCTTTATTATATTTTACTAAAGAGTGAAATAATTTTTATGCCAAATAAAGTATAAAAATCATTCATATAAGTAACTTAAATTGGCTTCACAATACTTCAAGGCTGCAGTAGTCTCCGAGTGATTACATTCCTTACAGTTTAGAAATCCATGGGGTTTGAGAGTTGGGAGGACAGTCAGCTGGTGCAGCAGCTTTCCCACCTCTGGAGAGGAGCATGGGCGCAAAGAGGGGGAAAGCTAAGCCAGCCCTCTATCCATCACTCTCTTACCAGCTTTTCATTCTTTTTTCCTCTAAGTGTACTTGTTGGCTTTAAGAAAGAAAAGGTCCAAAAACCACTGATTTACTCTTAATTCTAATGATTGTTTTTTGTTGTTCTGTTTTGTTTGTGCTACAACGGCCCTGGCTGGCCCCCCTTAAGCATTCTGGGAAATCTGTGTCCAGCACGAACATTTTAATCTAGAGAGCTAACATGATCAAACCTGGGCTAACGCAACGCACTCTCCTCCAGCAGCTACTCACAAACCAAACTCCCATTTCAGGCACAGCATCTCCACGGGAGCAGTGGTTTCCAAGTGAAAAGGCTAGGAACTTGCCTAATGTCACTCCCTTACAGGCAAAACAAAGAACCCTGATCTATTCTGGGGCCAGAGCTCTTTTCTCTTTACTGTACACTTTACAAAGACCATTCTGATTCTATGAGATTAAAAAAAAACAAAACTTCAGAGATACAGGCAACAGTATGGTGATTACCAGAGGGAAAGAGAGGTGGGGGAGGCAAAAAGGATAAAGGGGGTAAATGGTAATGGAAGGAAACTTGATGGGGTGGTGAGCACACAATATACTATACAGTTGATGTATTAGAGAACTGTACACCTGAAACCTATGTAATTTATGAACCAATGCCATCCTAATAAATCCAATACAAAGGAACATACAAATAATACTAATTGGAAAAAAAAAAACTATTCTTTAATTTAAAAAAAATGAAAACTATCATTTCATTTAAAAAGGAATAAGTGACCTTTTTAAGAAAGATGGGCTTTTTACTAAGAAAAGCCAGAAACAACCACAAGGACCTCTGCTTACCCAGGTGCTGTGCATGTATAATCCCACTCTGGTACACCAACCCAACTGGTGAGTTCTGCAGCTGTTTTTTAGCCAGAGAATTTAAGCTCAGATCAAAGAGTCAACTCAGATAGCATTTGTTCTAACTCTGCTTTTTGTCAAAAGGCATAAAGTAGATAAAAGAGATCTCTTAGATGCCCTGACCAGTTTGGCTCAGTGGATAGAGCGTCGGCCTGAGGACTGAAGGGTCCCGGGTTCGATTCCGGTCAAGGGCATGTACCTTGGTTGCGGGCACATCCCCAGTAGGGGGCGTGCAGGAGGCAGCTGATCGATGTTTCTAACTTTCTATCCCTCTCCCTTCCTCTCTGTAAAAAAAAAAAAATCAATAAAATATATATATATATATATTTTTAAAAAGAGATCTCTTAGAGGTACGCTACAATACCAACATCCTATCTCCCAGCCATATATCAACTTTAAAGCATACATAACTGCATTTTTTTTAAAAAGCCCTGGTCAGTTTGGCTCAATGGATAGAGCGTTGGCCTGCGGGCTGAAGGGTCCCAGGTTCGATTCCCATCAAGGGCACATGCCCTGGTTGTGGGCTCGATCCCCAGTAGGAGGCATGCAGGAGGCAGCCAATCATCAATGATTCTCTCATCATTGTTGTTTCTCTCTCTCTCTCCCTCTCCCTTCCCCTCTGAAATCAATAAAAATATATTTTAAAAATCACAGCCCATCTGGAGTGGCTCAGTGGTTGAGTGCTGACCCATGAACCAGGAGGTCATAGTTCAATTCCCAGTCAGGGCACATGCCCGGGTTGCAGGCTTAGTTCCCGTTGGGGTGTGGGCAGGAGGCAGCCGATTGATGATTCACTCTCATCGTTAATGTTTCTCTCTCTCTCTCTCTCCCTCTCCCTTCCTCTCTGAAATCAATAAAAATATATTTTAAAAAATCACAGCACAGAAAATTATCATCACTTATAGACCACACCTACTTAAATTAGTAAAAACACTCTTTTCAGTCCACCTTTTTCATCCTTTACTGAGTCCTTTTCCTTAAGCTTCACAATAACCAGTATAATCTCTACCAGTTAAGAAAGCATTTATGCATCTCTTTGCTGAAGGTGTTTGAATGAAGCTTAAATTAAAGGTATTTCAGGGAGTTTCTTGAACCCAATTATAACAGAAAGTCTTGTTTTTCTTTGACACTGTCTCATTCTCTATCACATACATAAAAAATTCCCATTGCTCATCTGCCCAGCACCCCATCCTTTTGGGTGCCACCATGTCCCTTATCCACTCAGACACAGTAATGGCAGTACTGCTAACTCTACCATCTCAACAAGGAGGGTAGGGTAGGAGTGTAGTTGTGACCCAGGAAATAGGCCCATCGCAATGCACCATTTCCCAGGTCAGTGATGGATCCACAGGTGGGAGGATGGCTCAGTGAGGATAAGTGTGAGGCATCCCTCAGGTATACTATACAGATACTAAAGATGTTCTCTTTCCATAGAATTAACAGTTATTGAGGATATCAGTTTGGTTCTTTTTCAAGATGAAGCCAGGAGAACCCACACTCTACCATTTCTGGTCAAGATGGAGTAACAGGGATTGGATTTACCCTCCTGCCTAAAACAAACCACATACAGTATATGAAACAAAGGGTTGCACAACACTGGACATCCAGCAACAACAGAGACTGATCCCTGACAGTGAGAAACACACAAAGTAAGCCCTATGCTTGCCCCAGCCTGCTGAGGGGAGAGTGTCTAAGCCATGGCACAGGGAGAAGGAGCCAGGCAGAGACCAGAGTCTCAGTTAAGAAGATAGAGCAGGCTCTTGCTGGTTTGGCTCAGTGGATAGAGCGTTGGCCTGTGGACTGAAGGGTCCCAGGTTCGATTCCGGTCAAGGGCATGTACCTTGGTTGCGGGCACATCCCCAGTAGGGGGTGTGCAGGAGGCAGCTAATCGATGTTTCTCTCTCATCGATGTTTCTAACTCTCTATCCTTCTCCCTTCCTCTCTGTAAAAAATCAATAAAATATATTAAAAAAAAAAAAAGAAGATAGAGCAGGAGTCCAGGAAAGCCACGGCAGCTCAAGGTCACAGTGCAGAGGACAGGGAGGAGAGCTGCACAGAGAACTCCAGAGGTCTTCACAGGGTCCCCCTTGAGTCTGGCTCTGTACTGATCAGTACTTGCATGCGGGGCAACTACCCAAGCGAGGGAAAGACCACCTAAAAAGCTAAAGGGGAACAGCAGTCAGCACTCACACAGGATGAAGAACACTTCTTATTCCGGTCAACAAGAGTGGAAAACGTTATAATTCATGGAGTGTCAAGTTGAGCACTCAGAAGTTTTGCCTCAGTTATGGAGAAAAATTAGTCCTAGACTAAATACCACTACGCTCCAACCTCACCAAATTTAAAACAAGACTCCAAAGAATTAAACTATTTCCAAGTAACTACGGCATCTCAAAACAAAGCTCAAAATATTTACAGAAATACAAAAATATTACGTAAAAGCACAATGTCTGGCATCCAATCAAAAATTACTAGGGCCCTAGCCAGTTTGACTCAGTGGATAGAGTGTAGGCTTGCGGGCCAAAGGGTCCCGGGTTCGATTCCAGTCAAGGGCATATACCTCCATTGCAGGCTCCTCCCTGGCTCTGGCCCTGGTCGGGGCACATGCAGGAGGCAACCAATCGCTATGTTTCTCTCTATCTTTCTCTCTCCCACTCTCTCTAAAAATCAATGGAAAAATATCCTTGGATGAGGGTTAACAAAAATAATAAAAAGTAAAAAGAAATAAAAAGAAACATACAGTATATAAAAAAATAATTACTAGGTATGCAAAAGAGGAAAATGTGAACTATAACGAAGAGAAAAGTAAGTCAATTGAAACCAATCCAGAACTGACACAGATGACAGAATTAGTAGATAAGGACATTAAAACAGTATTTTAAATTTATTCCAGACATTCAGGAAGCTAAAAAAAGTTTGAGCACTTGAAGACATACAATACGTAAGAAATACTCAAATTGAAATTCTAGACATGAAAGCTATAGCATTTAAGATGAAAAATACGCTGATGGAAATAAAGGTAGATTAGACATTGTAGAAGAAAAGATCAGTGACCTTGAGGACAGCAATGGAACCTTGGTAAAATGAAACGGAGAAAAGACTGAAAATGAAGCAAAGAAACAAGGAAGCACAGCTAAAAACACAAGAAAATTGTGTACAGATCAGATCCAACCATGCCAGAAGCTAACCCCTAGAATTTTCAATTTCATGAACCATTAAATTCCCTTTTCTCCTTAAGCCAAATCTGAGTTAGGTTTTGTCACTCACAAACAGGAGAGTCCAAATAAACCCCTAAAAATTAAAGGTTCTCGAGGACATTTGTGAAACTATTGGTTTGTACCTATATAGCAACATCAAAAGGTAATGCACACAGAGAATTTCTAGGGCCGTGAAGAGACACCCTATGAAGCACAATGTCATTATAAATTTGTCCAAACCCATAAAATGTACAACACCTAGGCAGTGAACCCCAAGTTAAACTGGACTTTGGGTGATGATGAGGTGTCCGTGGAGGTTCATTAATTTCACAACTGCATCACTCTACTGGAGGATGCTGACCATGGGGGAGGGCATGTGTGCGTGGGGTAATGGGATTATGGGAAATCTCTGTACCTTTCTTCTCTTAATTTTGCTGTGAACCTAAAACTGTTCTTAAAAAAAAAAGTCTTAAAAAGAAGAGTCTTAAAAAGAATATTTTGTTTGATAAACTAAGTCAGGAATGAACTTTCTAAATAAGGTATTCAAAGTAATTTTAAAGTTTTAGTACTCTTTTTCTAAGTTGATACTAGATTAAAATAACAAAAGATATCTCTGGAAAACCAGTATCATGGTCTAGGTTTTACTATTAAGAACTCTACCATCCATTCATTCTGAAAATATTTATGGAGCAGCTGCCAAATGCCAGGTGCAGAAGTCAGCAAAGGATTTTTAAGCACAACAATGACTTATATTGAAAACAGCAACAAACATCACCCTCAATCCAGTTTTGCCTTTTACTTGTGATGGCACCTTGCAAAGTCACTGTGCTTTTCTGAGACTTAATTTCTTCATCTGTAAAATAATGTACTTAGAAAGTGACTCCAGAAGTTGGATGCAGAAGTCCACCTGAGAAATCTTATAATCCCCAGATTTTACATTCCTAGACCACCTGAATCACAAACTGAAGGCTCTAAAATTCTGACTCTACTCACTCTGGCTGAAAAATAAATTATGGCCCTGGCTGGTGTGGCTCAGTTGGTTTGAGTGTCATCCCATTCACCAAAGGGTGGAGGGTTCAATTTCTGGTCATGGCACATACCCAGGTTGCAGGTTCAATGCCTGCTCAGGGCATGTATGGAAGCCAACTGATCAATGTTTCTCTCTCTCTCTCTCTCTCCCTTTCCATTCTTTTTTCTCTAAAAATCAATGAAAACATATTTTTAAAATCAGTAAAATCAATAAAAGCATATTCTTGGGTGAGGATTAAAATAATAATAAAAAAAATAACAAATAAAAGCAAATTATGAAAAGCCAGAAATGAAGTCTGAAACATTTATCTTTTTGAGTCTTAATGAAGCTTTGCTTTAAAAAAATTCAGACTATTTTTATAATTTAGGAAAATATAAATGACTATAACAAACACCAGAATTAACTGTTAACATTTTGTTATATTTGCTTCAGATTCTTTAATGCAAGAAATAAAACTATAGAAATATGGCTGAAGTCTTCTTTGTACCATTAATCTTTCCTATCTCTCACTGCCCAGAAGCAAACACTATCATGAGTTTGATAAGTATTTTTCTAATATGCTTTTACTCCTTTGTTCATTCAACATTGTTTTTTAAAATCTATTGATAAGCCAGTTAATTCATTTCAACTGCAATCTAGTGTTCAATTCATTCATTCACTAAGTCAACAAGTATTTACTTAATGAGTGCCTGTATGTGTCAGGCAGTCCAGATTCAAGAATGAACCACACAAAAAAAACCTGTCCTCATGGAGCTCACATTGTACTGGAGACTCACCATAAACAACATACTGTAAATAGTATATACAATATGTTTACTAATGATAAATGCCAAGAAGAAACAAAGTCAAGCAGTGAAAGAGGAGAGCCAACGTCTAGGAAGGGCAGGTTTGGCATGTAGCACTGTGGCCAGGGAAGGTTTCACTGAGAAGAGGACCTGCAGTGAAAACGAAAGGAAGCGAGGGGCCAGGGAGCCAGGGAGCCAGAGAGCCAGCGCATGCTCTGGGGAAAGGCATTCTCATTCCAGGCACAGGGAAGAGCAAGTGCAAGCGGGGAGTGGGCCTGGCATGTTTAAGGAACTGCAAGGAGAGCAACGGACCAACAAAGAGTGAACGAGGGAGTGAAAAAAAGGGGAGAGCAGAAGGTCTGAGGTCAGAGAAATAATGGGTGTTCAACAGGGGACAGATCTGCTAGATCATAGTAACTGAGTGAAAAACTACATTCATCACTGCTTCATTAACGGATATTTAGATATTTGCACTTCTGTACCATTAAATCATGGTGCAATGACCAACCCTGTACATCTCACTATACACATAAGCAAGAATGTTTGTTGGGAGATCAAATGAGAAAAAAACCAAGATGGCGGCATAGGTTAACGCCGGAGTTTGCTGCCTCGAACAACCACTTCAAAAATACAACTAAACACATCCCCCAAATTACCTAGAACTCTCTTCCTAAAGCATAGAAAAGACTCAAAAAACAGTTCTTGTGAACTTTCAATGCACAAATGGTAACAAACCTAACTATATACAATTTCATTAACAACTAGCCAACAATATATTTTTCTATTAGAAAGTGGAAATTTGTTTTTTCCTCAACTAGGATGAGGACGTTTCTCTCTTAAAATATATACTGCCTTGATAAAAGCTACCTAATACTAGATTTGTAGACATAAACCTAAATGAACCACTATGATTCGAGCAGAAATAAAGTAAAATTCAAAAATTCAGTTAATCTGATTCTTGATCTAATGTTGCAACTAATTTTATCTACATGATGGGAATTTTTTTTAATTAAATTTTTATTGTTCTGATTATTACATTTGTTCCTCTTTTTTTTTTCCCCCATAACTCCCCTCCTTCCAGCTCCCACCCCACCCTCCGCCCTCACTCCCCACCCACTGTCCTCATCCATAGGTGCACGATTTTTGTCCAGTCTCTTCCCGCATCTCCCACACCCCTTTTCCCCCCAAGAATAGTTAGTCCGTTCCCTTTCTATGTCCCTGATTCTATTATAATCACCAGTTCATTCTGTACATCAGGTTATTTATTCACTTGATTCTTAGATTCACTTGTTGATAGATGCATATTTGTTGTTCATAATTTGTATCTTTACCTTTTTCTTCTTCTTCCTCTTCTTAAAGGATACCTTTCAGCATTTCATATAATACTGGTTTGGTGGTGATGAACTCCTTTAGCTTTTCCTTATCTGTGAAGCTCTTTATCTGACCTTCAATTCTGAATGATAGCTTTGCTGGATAAAGTATTCTTGGTTGTAGGTTCTTGGTATTCAGCACTTTGAATATTTCTTGCCATTCCCTTCTGGCCTGCAAAGTTTCTGTTGAGAAATCAGCTGACAGTCGTATGGGTATTCCCTTGTAGGTAACTGAGTTTCTTTCTCTTGCTGCTTTTAAGATTCTCTCTTTGTCTTTTGCTCTTGGCATTTTAATTATGATGTGTCTTGGTGTGGTCCTCTTTGGATTCCTTTTGTTTGGGGTTCTCTGCGCTTCCTGGACTTGTAAGTCTATTTCTTTCACCAGGTGGGGGAAGTTTTCTGTCATTATTTCTTCAAATAGGTTTTCAATATCTTGCTCTCTCTCATCTTCTGGTACCCCTATAATTCTGATGTTGGTACGTTTGAAGCTGTCCCAGAGGCTCCTTACACTATCTTCGTATTTTTGGGTTCTTTTTTCATTTTGCTTTTCCGGTTGGGTGTTTCTCGCTTCTTCGCATTTCGAATCTTTGACTTGATTCTTGCGCTCCTCTGGTCTGCTGTTGGGAGTCTGTATAATATTCTTTATTTCAGTCAGTGTATGCTTACTTTCTAGATGGTCCTTTATCACACCATCGAGGGTCTCATTAGATTTCCTGTACATCTCATCAAGTTTATCGACAGACTCTAGAAGCCTCTTGAGAGACCTCAAAAGTGTGGTTCTGAACTCAATATCCTCCCTTGATAGTTTTGTCCTGTTTCTTTGTCTCCGCATTTATTACGCTTTCTTGGTACACCCCCTAGTGGTCTTTGTGCGCAGTCTTGTTGTAGTTAAGCCTTGATTGTTGTAGTTAATACAGGGATTTGAGAACAAATGTAATAATCTGAATAAAGATTTAATAAATAAAAAAAAGAAAAAAAAAAAAAAGAATGTTTGTTGGGTTCATGCTTAGAATCAAGTAATGACTGCGTACACACATCATAGTGCTCTCCAATGTGCTTGTAATCAATTCAACCCACTGGTTTATCGAGGGTTCCTGTTGGTACAGACACTCACCAGTACTCAAGGCTATTGTCTCGTTAATGTTTGCCAACCTGAAGGACCCACAGTATCATACGGTTTTATTTATTCATGTACATGGAGGTCTGTTTGGAGGCTCTCTATTCTGCTCTCTTGGTTTCGTTTTTCTGTCTCTGTACTATTTTAATTACTGGGAAAAACAGGGCTTAGTGTTTTTCTATTTCCCATTCACAATTCTTCTTCTGTGAAATGCTTGTTTACTGGCCCATTTCTACTGAATTTTTTATTTAGTTCTTTGCATATTCTAGATATAAATCCTATCAATTATATAAGTTGTATATATGACAAATGATCTCCTTCCAGACTATGATTTCATTCATGGTGTGTTTTGACATACAGGAGTTTTTAAGTTTGATAGAGTCAAATTTATGTTTTCTCTAAGAATTTATGTACAAACACCGTCTCCTATATAGTTCCTTCTAAGCTTTACGTTTCATTTTCAGTAGGTCTGTAATACATCCAGAGGGAGCAGATGTTAATAGCTCAACGATTAAGCGCCCTCAAGGTCCTCAAGATTCCTACGGGCGACCTGTCCCCCCCAGACACTTGTGGCCTCACTCTACATCAAATCATTCTTGAACTCTGTAAAACAATCCGCTTCCTTTCTGACTATGGAACTGAAGATTCCTATTTTATCCACATTTTTACATACAAATGTACATCCTGTGATTAGATTTTTCTCCAAGTTGTATGGCATTATTTGCCCAAGGTAAAATATAAAAGAAATCTACCTTTGTCCAGTTGTTCTTCAAAATAATGGCTCTCTTTCCATCACCAAGTGCATGTCTAAAAAGAAAAACAAGAAAAATATTCACATTTTTATTTTAATATAGGTATATAAACCATCTTACATTTCTATTTGTATTTTTTGAATTTTCCATATATAACCTAGTTAAAAAATATTTTTTTAGTTTTTAAGGATCCATATATGTCCATTATAGGAAATTTGGAAAATACAGAAAAGTAAAACGAAGGGAAAAGGTCATCTAGAGTCACAGTCACAACTACTCAGGAATAACTACTTTTCACATTTCTGGGATATTTCCTGCACATATCTTACTTACACCTCAATCTATGCCCAACTTGTTATTCGTTGTATAGTTTTTTGCACTATTTCTGTATATTAGCAAGACTCCAGAAATAAACTCCCAGATCTTTTACACAACACCTCTGCTAAGCTACAGTGGACAGAGCATGAAAGTGGGGACTTGAAACAGTGAAGCCCAATCCCTGTGGGCTGTAGAAAGTTATCAACCTCTTCTGGCCTGCTTTCTCATCTAAGATGGGGATAATCACCCTGTTCTTCCTGTTTGAAGGAGGGACTAAGTCAGACACTATGCTAAAACAGTACTTTGTAAACTGCCAAGTACTAACAGTTTCCTGCCATATCTTCTATGACCTCCTTCTCTCCCCAGCTCAGACACCCACCACTGCCCCACTTCCCCCAAAACTTATCACCACTCAAAACTGTTCAAACTTCAAAAATCACTAATTGAGACATCCTGCTCTCCCCTATAACCTAGTTTCCTTCCATCTTGTTCAACTATTCCTACTATCTCCTCAGGGTGCCGAACTCACTGACTTACCCACTTTGTTTGTTTTTTTTACTTCCTTATTTAGCTAGCTTGAGAGTCACTGGTTCATCATTTCATATTCACATGTTTACTAATTCTTTCTACTCCTCTGTCCCTGTATTTACATCTGGCTCCATGGCAAAACCCAAGTCGGGGTCAATCCCACTTTCCGCTTTCTCCATGCCTGATCTAGGAAGCCAAGTATTGCTGGAGAAGATTACACAGCAGAGCATAAGGTAGCACTATTATTCTTGATTAAAGCAACTCTAAGGGGCCTTCAACCATCCTTCTAGATCAAATTGTTCTCTAACTCTGTAAAATGATCATTTCAAACCTTGTACCCTGTCCTCAAACTTCCAACTCCCTTCTCTCTCAGCAGATGATCTCTGCTCAGTTCAAAGAGTAAAATGGAGACATCAAGAGAACTCTCAATTTTCTACTACCAAGGACAAATCCATACCTAGCCCTGCCTTTTCTCATTTACTGTTTTCTTCCTTCTCTGGCCAACTTCTCCACCTGTGCCATGTAACTTCTCTATTCTCATAATTTCAATGATCCCTTCTCTCACCTGTATATTAACCATTCCCTCTCAAAAATCAATGCCATATTATGATGAATTTACATAACATATAATTTTACCATTTGAACCATCATTTCAAATGTACAGTTCTGTGGTATTCAGTACATTCACCTTGTTATACAACCTCCCATCAACTTTTAATATGGTCAGATCTCTCTCATCTTTAAAAAACAAATACATAAAAATAAATATGCCTTAAGCCAGGGGTCCTCAAACTACGGCCTGCGGACCACATGCAAATACAAATATTGTATTTGTTCCCGTTTTGTTTTTTTACTTCAAAATAAGATATGTGTAGTGTGCATAGGAATTTGTTCATAGTTTTTTTTTAAACTATAGTCCGGCCCTCCAACAGTCTGAGGGACAGTGAACTGGCCCCGTTTAAAAAGTTTGAGGACCCCTGCCTTAAGCCATAAGAAAACACTGTTGGTAGCCTACCCAACTGCTATCCCCTCCTCTACCTGACTACACTTCTGTTGAGAGGGTCTAACTCACTACTACAAGATTCAGAGATATATCTCTTTCTCCCAATTTTTTTTTCTTTGAGGCAACCAACATTTTTGGTGACCTTGAAAAAAAAAAAAATTCAGAGGCAAGTCCTAATTAGTTAAAGCAAATCATGGCAACAGCTGCTCTCCTTTCCACTGACTGGCTTAGGGGTAGTCATGTGACTCAGTGTTGGCCAATGAGACCTGAGGGGAATCATCACTCTTAAAAAGAGATTACAAGGAAAAAAACTAGGTAACATACTACCACATAACAATACCCACTAAAAGGCTATATACATTTTTTTTTTTAAAGAAAATACTATCTAAAGATAGATGAGCTGATCAACAACGGGATATAGAAATCAGAAACAGACCCTTACCTACATAGTCACCTGATCTATATGACAAAGGTAACATCACAAGACATGGAGAAAAGGTGTTAAGAAACGGTGTTGTGTCAACGGGACATTCACACATGAACCCCACCTCACACTACATACAGAAACCACCTGCAGATGGACTATAAATCTAAATTCCAAAGTTAAACAGTCGAGATTTTATTAGAAACAAAACATTCTGGTGACATGTGTGCTGGCAGAGATTAGAAACAAAACACAAAAATGCTTACCATAAAGGACACAATTGGCTAACTTACTATATTAAAATTAGTAACTTCTGTTTGTGAAAAGAAAACAAGAGTAAAAAGGCAAGCCAGAGAGAAAATATTTGTAATTTAAATATCTGACAATGACTCATATACGAAATTAAAAATAAATAAACTACTGATAAGACATTCAACTCAAAATCCAAACAGGCATTTCACAAAAGAGAAAATCCAAGTAGTCAATAAGCAAATGGAAAGATGCTCAACTTAAATATCATTAATCAACTTAAGGAAATGCAAACTAAAATCACAGCACTAGATCATTACACACCTACCAGAATGTCCAAATGAAATGACACAAAATAGTAAGTATTAGCGAAGACATGGAATTGAAACTCTCATATGCTGCTGGTAGGAGTGTAAAATCACACAACCACATTGGAAATTTTGTACTAAAGCTAAATATAAGGATACCCTGCCCCTAATTATACACTCAACAGAAATGAGTACATATGTTCACAATGACACCACCTATAAGACCCAAATGCCCATCAACAATAGAATGGATAAAATGTGGTATATTCATGCAATAGATGAACACTTTACATGCAACAATATGGATCTCAAAAACAATGTTGAAAGCCAAACATAAAAGAGCACATACTATACATGTACTATGATTGTTTATATTGCACAAAAACAGGCAAAAATAACCAATGGTGCAGGAAGTCAGAATAGCAGTTATCCTGGAGGAGGAAGTGGGTAGTGACTAGGAGCAAGGGGGCTTCTGGGTATTGGGGTGGTGATCTGGGCACTAGTTACGGTTGTTTGGTTTCTGCAAATTCAACCTACACACTTAGGAATTGTACACTTTTCAGTATGTGTATTTTTTTGAAGATTACATCAGTCATCCTTCTGCTGGAGACTACTATCTGGTGTGATGTCTGAATTACAGTAGCATCTGACATCCTGCGATGGCAGCCGGAGGTCCAGGTCACACAGTGGGCTGGGAAAAGCCTCGGTCTTTGATGACTGTTGAAACTCCTTCTTCTGGAACTCTGAATAAGGTAAGTTTCTTCACCATTTAAACCAGAGTTTTGTTATTTTTATCCAAAACATCCAAATACAACGGCACACCTTTTCTGCTCCTCACTGCCTCTCCCCAAATACCTCCAACAGCTGCCTATGCTGTCTCCATTTCCTCCCTCTCATTTTTCAATCTGCTCTAACCCAGCTTTTGCTCCAAGTTTCCAACTACCACCTCCCCCTCCGGTAACTAAACCACGTCCACATTGCTAAATCCAAATTCTCAGCAGCAACAGGCCACACTTACCTCCTTGAAAGCACAGTTCCCTGCCACCTCTCTGGCAGCAGAACAGTCTCCTGGCAGGTTCATCCTCCCCTAACTGGTCTCTGCTTGTGTGCCTCCAGGCTCAGCCCTAGCCCCTCTCCTAATCTCAGCTCATGCTCTCCAGGAGTGGGTCTCAGTCTTGGCTGCACATCAGTACTATCTGGGGGGCTTCTGGAAGCCCAACACCCAATTAATTAAAGCAGAGTCTGGGGGAGGGGTTATTTCTTCAACACTCAAGAGATTCCCATGTGCAGTCTATGCTGAGAACCACTTCTGTGAGCCACCTCACCCACAGCCACAAGCCCCCGAGGGTAACCATCCCAACACTTCTCTCCTAACCGCTCCTTTTGAGTCCAGACCCACGTAACTCACTGTCGGTACAACATTCCAATTTGGATCCTTCAAGGGCACTTCAACTCAGTATGTTCAAGAGTGAAGTCAAATTTCTCTCTTCCAGTGACGCCAGTGTCAGGGAGTGGGCCTATAACCCATGAAGCTGCCGAAGCAGAATCTCAGAATACTTCCAAACACCAAATTATGAGCAACTTGATTTTATCTCCAAAATATTTCAAATCCTCCCACTTCTGCATTCCCACTGACATTCCCCTCTCTGAGCCACCACCTCTCGCCTGGAGCACCGCAACAGCCTCCTAATCCACATCACGCTGCATTATGAGCAACTTGATTTTATCTCCAAAATATTTCAAATCCTCCCACTTCTGCATTCCCACTGACATTCCCCTCTCCGAGCCACCACCTCTCGCCTGGAGCACTGCAACAGCCCCCTAGTCCCCTCCACACACTCGCCCACTGCAGCCAGACTGGCCTCTTTAAGGTACTAATCATGCAACTCCTCTCAGTTCAGTCCTTCTCTCTTCTCTTAAAGGCTGACAGCTTTAACGTAGCCTACAAGACCCTCCTTGGTCTAGCCTGACCACCTCTCCCCTCCTTCCCTGTATTCAGGCCAGTGGTGCACTATTAATCCCATGAATGCAACATGTCCCTTCCACCACAGGCCTTCACACTGCCGGCCCATTGTCTAGAACAGCAGTCGCCAACCTTTTGGACTTCACGGACCACCAGTGGTCCACGAACTACTGGTTGGCGACCGCTGGTCTAGAACACAGGGACAATGTCTGTTTTTGTTCATTTCTGACCTATTTATAAACTGAACCCAGTAATATCTGTTGAATGTTTACATTAGCTTATATTTATTACTGGAGGCCCAGTGCACAAATTCGTGCATGGGTGGGGTCCCTTGGCCTGGCTGGTGATCAGGGCCAATTGGTCTGAACTATTTATAAACTGAACCCAGTAATATCTGTTGAATGTTTACATTAGCTTATATTTATTACTGGAGACCCAGTGCACAAATTCGTGCATGGGTGGGGTCCCTTGGCCTGGCTGGTAATCAGGGCCAATTGGGGCCAGCTGGCCGGGGGGAGGGATCATGGGAGGTTAGCTGTGGGAGCACATTGACACCAGGGGGAAGCTCCTGCGTTGAGCGTCTGCCCCCTGTGGTCAGCGCGTGTCATAGCTACCAGCCGGTCTTCTGGTCGTAAAGGTCACTTAGGCTTTTATATATATAGATAATATGCATACTCGCCAAGGTTCTAGCTCTTACAACGCAACGAAAGCAGGACTCAGATGTAATAATGGTCGGTCACTGCCACATGTGCAGTGACTAATACCATCGGCCAAATAAACATTTTTTAAATCAAAAGTTAGTGTCTGGAATTTAAATTATCGATGCTGTTTCATTCAAGTAGAAGAAATATATCAGAAATTTATCCTACAGATATACTTGCACCTGCGTGTAGAACTTTTGTAAAAGGATAATCATTATAGAGCTAGATGTAATTTTTTTAAACTGGAAGAAATCTGTATTTTAATACAAACTAAAACGTATGTGATCCGTTGAGTGAAGGACTATGCAGCCATGAATAAGAACAAGGGTAGACCTTTATGTACACCAACATAGAACAAGCTCCAAGACTGAAGTGCTGTATAAAGAAGCAAGATGTATACAGGGTACATAGTATGCTATGTTTTCTTAAAAAAAACACATAAGACTATGCAGCCATGAATAAGAACAAGGGTAGACCTTTGTGTACACCAACATAGAACAAGCTCCAAAATTGAAGTGCTGTATAAAGAAGCAAGATGTACACAGGGTACATAGTATGCTCCTATGTTTTTAAAAAAAAAACATATATACATACTTTACACTGAACCAAACGAAACCACTTATATTGACTTATAAAAATGGCAACTTCACTGAATTCAACTTAATAAGTGCTTGTATGGGTATAAAATATGATAGAAACACACAAGGATCTGAAGAGAGGAATCAGGGCAAGGGTCTGAGTTGGGCAAAAGTTTTCAGTTTATTCTTTTGTGTTCTTAACTTTTCCCAACCTGCATCTGTTAACTGCTTTTTATAAGTGGGTGCACTCCAAGGAAGACTGAGAAAACAACTGTTTTCTTCAAAAGCAAATTCAACAGCTAGTAAGTGAAAATAAAAAGACCACAGAGGTAAGAGAAATAAGTCGACAAACCAACACCCACACTAAGCTCCTCCCACACACTAGGATTTTTAAAAATCTCAGACCAGGTGTTCTCCCTCTCCTTTACTCTTCCCTCTCCTCCACCCCCTCAGGCACTTAACCATTAGCTTCCCCACTCCCTTTACCTCTAAAACTTTTCATATATATATGTATATATATTTAAGTCCTCACCAAAGGATATTTTTCTATTGATTTTTAGAGAGAGTGGAAGAGAGAGGGAGAGAAACATCAATGTGAGAGAGACACAATGACTGGTTGCCTCCCACACACGCCCAAACCAGGGTGGGGGAGAAGCCTACAACCGAGGTATGTGCCCTTGACTGAAACCGAACCCCCGACCCTTCAGTCTGTAGGCCGATGCTCTATCCACTGAGCCAAACCAACCAGGGCTACTTGTTTTCTAAGCCCATTTCTTCTAGGAATTAATTCTTCTACTTCTGTGATTTACCAAATAAATGTTCTCTTACCAAAAAAGAAAAAAAATATCAGAACATATAACTGAGTTGATTTATACCTCTGGCCTCAGAGAAATTCAGATGAGAGAGTGGTCATTTAAACTCTATCTGCCCACTATTTCACAAGCTGGGTTCTAATTAATAGACTTATGTTATATGATGGGTAACTAAACTGAAAATTTTGAATTACTTCAGTTACAACTACCATTCTAAAATGCCCTTTAACTACCAAATTGTATTTGAAACGTGAACTTCCAGAAGACCAGAATAAAAGGACACGTCATCCAAGCCACGGGTTCTGGGACACACAGCACACATCCCTCTGGCTACAGGACGTGGCAGGGACGAGCTGTGACAGGAGGCAGCACATTCCCCACAGTCCCCAGTACAACCTCCTGCAACCGCCACAGACCTGGAGGTGTGATAAGGGTTCTGCCTGGCTCCCAAAGTGCTGGTCTACTTACACACTGAGCGACTGGCATTTAAAACCACCACTCCCTCCGCCACGCTGACCCTTTCAGAATGAACTTCCCTCACTTCCCTCATCTCGGGTTCCCTGCCCTTGGTCTCCCTTACATTTCTCTCCTTTCAAGATTATTTTTCACTTGTTTCATCCTTGATGTTCAGTGATCACTGTTTTTGTTTTTCTTTTTTCATCTTAACATGTACAATTTAATTGCACTGTATTGCTTTTTAGCCAATATTTCAAGTACACATAAAAGTAAATAACATTAACATAATGCACACCACATACCAGCTGAGCAAGATCTTAACGTTTTGCCGAGTTTGCTTCAGATCTTTCGGCAGAAGCCTGTCACAGTAGACGTCCCGGGTACCACTCTCCCATCTCCAACCTTGTTCCCTCCCTCACTTCCTCCCTTCCTCCCACAAGAAAGCCACTCCCCTGGTTTTAAAGTGCCCATGCATTTTAAAACATTTTTAACACATAATAATTATGGAGATGCATATCATTTGCATGTTTTTAAACATATAAACGGTATGAGACCATTAAAATCATTTCTGCAACTTGCATTTTCACTCAGCATTGTATTCATTTTACCAATTGCATAGGTTTCCATTGTATGAATATACCATATACCATAACTGATTTATCCATTCCTACTGATGGACATTTAGGCTGCTTCCATTCTTTACATTTACAAACAATGCTATAATGAAGCCTTGCACATCTCTTCTTGGGTACACGTCTGCGAGTTTGGCGGGGGCTGCAGAGAGCGCACGTTCTTCAGCTTGCCAAACTGCTCTCCAACGTGGTGGCACCAATTTACACTTTCTCCAGCGGGTATGCAAGTTCCCTTCATTCCACAACCTCTCAAACACTTGGTATAATGAGTTTTTTACACTTTTGCCAATCTGACAGGTATGGAAAAAAAGACTCGTAGTTTTTAGCCTGCGCATCCTGTAAGGATGGTTGTATTCACTGACTATTTGGACCATTTATTTAAATTTTTCCCCCCACCTTTCACATTGCCCTCTGGTTCTATCACCACCTCTCTGTGGCGATTATACTAGAGACTCTACGTCCAGGCTGCCTGGGTTCGAACTCTGTCTTCATCACATCCCCCTGGTGTCCCAGGACACTTTGCTCAGCCTCCCTAGGCCCCTCATCTACAAAGACAGCAGCACCCACCACTCACAGGCATGAGGGTGTTGTGAGTTAACGTGTGTAAAGTGCTCAGAACAGTGCCCGAGGGGGGATGCTTCACCCCCATCTGTCCCTGGAGCTGCTCAGCCAAATTCCCACCACAGATCTACCAACCCCAACACGCGAGAGCTTCAAAACATCTCAACCTCAGTAACTCAGATAAAGGACAGGTGTCCTATGTCAATGGCACTTCTGGCAACATGTTCTTTTCTGAAGCCACATCATCTACTCTCTTGATCAGGAGTTATATGTACTATGGATTCAGAAAACATCATGCCTACTTTACAAAGCCAGTCGCATAAAGAATGTGCGAGGTGGGGAACACCAGCAAAACCAGTGTGGCACGAGGATTCTGCCATTAAAGAGGCATCCGATGCATATTGGTGATTAACTAAGAAACTGCGGCTGACCTGCTTTCAGTGAAAACCTCAATGGTGCTGAACCTCAAGCTAGACTCCCAGGAAGGAGCACGGGACAGATGCACAACCCTGCTCTTGACCTGGACCTCACCAGGCTACCTGGCTTCTGTGTGTACTCTGATGCACCTCCTTTGCAGCACGTCTTAGGAGAATCCTCCCTGAGTGTCTAGCATCCAACACTCAGGAAGAGGGCAGAATCCCCTAGTCTGCGTCTCAGCTCCCACAGCTCCCCCATGCAGAGTGAATGACCTTCCACCCACTCAAGGTTTCAGACCAGGCACCTCCATTTTCACAGGCGGCCAGCCATGTTGCTAACCTATTCATGTTGAAAACATTCAGATTCACCTTCAAACAGCATAGGATATCTGCAATTCTGGACCTAGCCAGAGGCAATAACCTAACGACATTTGCAGCTCATTCCTTGTCAGAACAGTTGAGGACAGTGGTAGTGATGGAAGACTGTGCCAAGCCCATCCATTGCTCTAGTCTAGACAGCCTCGGCTTATCCACGGCTTAAGCCATCTAAAAGCCTCATAACATAATACAGCGATATTCTCCAAGGTGGTTGGATTACTGGTGATTTTTATTTTCTTCTTTTTAAACTCTTGTATTTTCCAAATTTTCTACCATGAGAATGTTTTCTGTTCATGATAAAAGAAAAACATGTTATTTTTAAAGCTACAAACTTGGAATATACTTCTTCCCCACTCCCGCCCTCCCACATCCCAACAGAAGGGCTTTCACTGAGAAACAACTGACACTGGCTCTGCTTTCTTGAGAAAAAGTAACAGAAACTAGGAAACCCCAGACAGCACTTTCCAGGAACTTTTCCGATGAACAGAATATTGCTGAGGTTCTCCTCTGCTCATCGCTCAACTCGTAGCACCTGTAAGCCACAAACTCCAGAAAAACACTGTTTCACCTAAGCAATTGGTGCCCCCTTTCTTCATGGACAGAGAGAATTATGTCACTTGTCAAATTTTCTTTTTATTTTGACCTTTCTGTTGAAAGGTCAGACACAAATAATAAGCAGGACCTCCTGCCTATGCCACTTTATTATGAGGATCCTCGGCTCTAACCTGCTTCTTCAGTATGTTTTGTTTTTATATTCTTCTACTGAATGGATGTATTCATTTTTTAAAATATTTTTATTTATTTCAGAGAGGACAGGAAAGGGAGGGAGATATAGAAACATCAATGATGAGAGAATCATTGATTGGCTGCCCTCTGCACGCCCCCTAGTGGGGATCAAGCCCATAACCTGGGCATGTACCCTGACTAGGAATCAAACCAATGAGCACACCGGCCGGGCTGAGTGACTATTTTTGAAGATCACCTAAACCTTTACTGTAAGACAGGACATAAATAAATGGAACCGCTTACCCTGCTCAAGAGTAATGCTTATAATTTATGTCCTAAGGTTTTTAAACTGAGGAACAACAAAATCATAGCATAGTGTCAACAATCTTTCTCAATAAATAAAAGCTAAGTTTGACATTAGGAACTAAAAATTCACTATATTTCATTCTCATAATTAAACCATTATATTTCTTTTCCTTTTCACTTATGAAGAACATTTACTAAATTATGTTATACCAGGATGGAGGAAACAAGCACAACTTCTTCCAGAACTTTACAGATTAATTAATAGAGCAAAAGGATGTAATTTAATGTAAGTGTTATAAACACAGACTTTTATATCATCAGAGAAGATCCGTGTTTAAATCTTGGCATCACTACTTACTAATAGTCTGAGTTTGTCCAAATGTAAATGTGAAGAAAAACATTACCTACCTATTTAGGGTGTTGTGAGAATTAAGTAACATAAGTAAAGTACTTAAAATAATGTATAACATGTTATCCACTCAATCAGAATGACCGCTGTCACTGTGGTTGTTACATAGATCGCTTACAGAGCCCTTTTTTAACCATTTCACTATTTCTGCCAAAGAACTACTGAAAGATTTTCTTGCGTGCCTGCAAAACAGAAATGGGTATTTAGCATAATAATCAGGGAACTCTAACCAACTTACCTGAACTGTCCCGTACGAAGAAAACAAAGAGCTCGGTTACCATAAAGATGGTAGTTTTCAGGACTTTAAAAGAAATAATGTTTGGTCAGTTAAGGAAATTACATATGAAACTAACAAAAATCATACAGAAAACCTAAGGCATGAAAAAAATTTCAAAACCTTTACGTCTGTGTGGCAGAGCAGAAAGAATATAGGATTTGAAGTCCTAACTGGCTAAGTCCTGGTTCCTTCACTTTCTACCTGAGTAACTGCTCAAATCATCCTCAACTTCCCTGTATTCAAAATAAAGATTCCCACTTTTCCAGCCTACCTCATACAGCTGTTGTGAGGATCACATGAGACACATTAACAAGCTAGAACTACAAGTATGCTGTAACTGTGCAGGATAGAATTACATATCTAAGTTAGGACTGTACACACTGACAAAGAACTCAAAAGAAGTCTGTAAATTAACAGTAATTTAAGAGCTTCACTTCAAATTCTGCCCTCTTCAGTCTTCTCTGACTACACGTGGTGGAACTTCTTCCCTTTCCTCTGCCTCCTCAGAACTGAGCAGCAGCCTCTCGGGTGTGCCATGCTACCCTGATCCACTTGTTCCCCGTGAAGACCGGCAAGGTAAGAGAGTAACAGCGCATGCCCCCAACGCTGCTACAATATTAGGTGGACCAGCTAAGATGCCGAGGGAGGCACACTTGCAAAAATGCTACCAAATTCTAGCAGCTGAGCAAAGGGAAGACAAGGTGGAGAGAACGCATGCATTCTCAACCATCCCAACTATTATCCTTTAAAAGTTCCCTCTTAGAAAGCAAAAATCCTTAAATGGGTGACATCTTAAGAACTAGTAAGTAACCCTTAGTGACCAGTTAATAAATTGAGAGAAATTAGTTGAAAGCAAAATGAAAATAAGGAAGAACATATGAGTCTGTCTAGACAGCTTGAAAGAAAACGGAGGTGGCAGAACGGAATTCACAATTTTGCAAGACTTGCCTGAGTGATACTATCTGATGAAGTTCATACACTCAGACCACCTCTACTGCTTCCAGGGCCTCTGAGTGAGAACCTCTATTCCGCATAGCAAGCTGAAGACAGTCTCCAACTCCTCATCTTTTATTTCCCCTGACTAGCATTCTAAGTTGATCTGCCACATAAAAAGGATTTCATTTTTCTGTTTAGCTCTTACCTATATTCGATGGCTCTGCTGTAATAGATAATAGCTAGATCAAATCTTTCTTTGGAAAACTCTTCATTTCCTTTCATTTTCATTAGTTCTCCTTGCTGAGAAACCAACATGAAAGAAAATCCATTAGTTAATTGCAAAACACAATTAAGAACCCCCTTACCTATCTATCTTTGCTATCAGAAATAACCCAGAGGGGTCACTTACGTAGAAAATGATAATGCAACATTCAATATTTTGGTATGTATATTTAAAGAAATCTGTCTCTAAGGACTTATTGCTAACTTTGTTAAAGGAAACCAAAAAGTGAACAAAACCATCACATCATAGGTAACTGCTAACAAGCTTGCAGGCCCACATTTACATATACTTAGTAAGCCTGCCGTATGACGGGAAAAACAGATGCGAGGTAGAACTTTAATTTTAGGCTAGAAAATGTGATAGTGTTCAATAAACCTGGGTGCCTTACAAAACAATATGTAATTCAATAACACATATAGGCAATGCTGGTTATATTAACTGCCAGAAAAAGAGGCAACAAAGTCAGGAAGAATGAAATCAAAAGGATATCAAAGACGCTCCAGATATAACTAAAACTTACTTTAAACACTCAAATTTTCAAAATAAATTCACTAAAATAAACTGGATCACACCAATGACTTTAGAGAATTAACTAGAACGTTAAATATTTTTTAAGTCCTTTTTTAAAAAATTTGGTTAAAATCATCTTTCTTATGAGTAATTCTATATGGCATGTGAATTACATCTCAATACTGTTGCCAAAGAAAATCGTATTTACTCAACTAATTAAAACTCTTTTAATTTAAAAAAATCAAATTTTAATTTTTATTAACTCTTTTAAAAACCTCTAACATTAGAAAATTCTCAAGACGCTATTTTCCTCTTCCAAAAAAATAAATATTCCAATCAAAATTTATTAAAATTTCCCTCAAACATGTTATTGATTTTTATAGTATCAAGTAGCAGTTCTACTCAACTTTCTCTGAGTGTTAATAAAAATTCTAACAAGCAAATCTTAAAATATACTTACAAGTAAATATTTATTCTCACCTGTATACACTCCGCACAAGTTTGTCTTTTAAATTCGTCAAGTATATTGCAGTTTTCTGTTACAACTTTAGTTATGTGATACTTGTCTATTTTTTATTTTTAGGAGAGAAGAGGACATTTATTTTTAAAAAATGGTATTGTTAATGTTCTAATTCTTAGATTAGGTGAATCCATAAAGTTCATTATATTATACTTCTAAATAACATACTCGTTGTAATCTTTTACATGTATCAAATAGTATATTAAAAAAATAACATTAGATTCATTAATGCTATGAATTTAATCAATTACATTTCTAGCATTAAGAAAATACTTGTTTATTATTATATCAGTTCTAACTGTAATTACAACAAATGCTTCATCATAACATATTCCAAATGGGCTGCATAAACACTTAAGTCAATTCAACAAATATATCTGAGCACCTGTAATATACCTGGCAAAATTTCAATAAAAATGAGAAAATTCTGTAAAGCTACTTTCTAAATTAATATAACAAATTAAAAGTTTAAGTGTCTTAATTCAACATTTGACTCTCCTGAATGAAGTGTTAAAATTAGACTCTATTTGAGACTATTCTTATATAAATTTAATAAAATAATTAAAATGCTGTAATAACCAAAATTTACATTAAAAGTTTACCAGGCTTCATTTTCTGTATTTTAAGCTGTTCTATAAAAAGGTTTTTTTTAAAGGTGTTAAATAATAATTTTATTGCAACAAAAATGTAGTTACACCTCTAGACAAACATTCATTTCAATGGCAAAAGAGTACCTAAAATGTAAGATTCAGGAAAGGATTTGGGTAAATCACCAAATGAAGTAAAGTAACACTAAGGGACAGACTGAAATTACAGAATGAAAACCTGGGCTTTAAGATTTAAGAGACCCGATTTCTCATCTAGGTTCCACTACTTACTAGACTACAGAAATAGCACTTAACCTCTCGAAGTCTTAGTTTGATAATTTCTAAAATAGGAATAACAACAGCTACCTTCAGAGATATTTTAAAGAAGAGAGAACAGAGACAAAGAGTCAAAAGTGAGCCAACACGGGTGCCTAATACATGATACTGGCCCTCTTCTACCATAAAATCTAGACAATAACTAAAGGCCTCCAGAACAGACAGACCAACCCAGTGCCTGCTAAACCTATCAGAAGACCCGTCCCCATGTTTAAGCTTAATCTTCTCTAACATTTACACCAACAGTACACAATTTGTCCTCACTGGAGAGGGCAAATTCTTATTATCATCTACTGAAGAGCCAAATATTCCTTGTTGTAATATTCCTATAACTGCACTATAAAAACATTCAAATGCTTTAGAGAAAAGTATTCCACAAAGTAAAAAATAAATATAAAGCAGTTTCATTATACATAACTAGAGGCCCAGTGCACAAAAATTTGTGCACTGGGGGGGAAACCCTCAGCCCGGCCTGTGCCCTCTTGCAGTCTGGGACCCCTCAGGGGATGACCACCTGCTGGCTTAGGCCCGCTCCCCCAGGGATTGGGCCTAAGATGGCAATCAGACATCCCTCTGGCAGCACAGCAGCCCTCGGGGGATGTCCACTTGCCAGCGGGGAGCAGGCCTAAACTGAAGTCGGACATCCTTAGCGCTGCTGAGGAGGCAGGAGAGGCTCCCACCACCACCGCTGTACTGGCAGCCATCAGCCTGGCTTGTGGCTGAGCAGAGCTCCTCCCATGTGAGAGCGCCCTGACCACCAGAGGGCAGCTCCTGCATTGAGCGTCTGCCCCCTGGTGGTTAGTGCGTGTCATAGTGACCAGTCATTCCCAGTCCTTCTGCTGTTAGGGTCAGTTTGCATATTACCCTTTTACTATATAGGATAGAGGCCTGGTGCACGGGTGGGGGCCAGCTGGTTTGCCCTGAAGGGTGTCCCGGATCAGGGTGGGGGTCCCGCTTGGGTGCCTGGCCAGCCTGGATGAGGGGATGATGGCTGTTTGCAGCTGATCACACCCCCTTCAGGGTGGGGGTCCCCACTGGTGTGCCTGGCCAGTCTGGGTTCGGGGCTGAGGGCCGTTTTCAGGCTGG